>NW_028227854.1:0-64896 GCF_978045245.1 Mus caroli | reverse complement strand
CATTTCGTCTAATGCGGGTTTTTCAGTAAATTCTAAGTTTTTCAGTGCAACTCACTCATATACTATGTACTACACTGTGCATTTCGTCTAATGCGGGTTTTTCAGTAAATTCTAAGTTTTTCAGTGCAACTCACTCATATACTATGTACTACACTGTGCATTTCGTCTAATGCGGGTTTTTCAGTAAATTCTAAGTTTTTCAGTGCAACTCACTCATATACTATGTACTACACTGTGCATTTCTTCGGTTCAGTATTCTAAGTTTTTCAGTGCAACTCACTCATATACTATGTACTACACTGTGCATTTCGTTATATTCTAAGTTTTTCAGTGCAACTCACTCATATACTATGTACTACACTGTGCGTTTCTTATATTCTAAGTTTTTCAGTGCAACTCACTCATATACTATGTACTACACTGTGCGTTTCTTATATTCTAAGTTTTTCAGTGCAACTCACTCATATACTATGTACTACACTGTGCGTTTCTTATATTCTAAGTTTTTCAGTGCAACTCACTCATATACTATGTACTACACTGTGCATTTCGTCTAATGCGGGTTTTTCAGTAAATTCTAAGTTTTTCAGTGCAACTCACTCATATACAATGTACTACACTGTGCATTTCATCTAATGCGGGTTTTTCAGTAAATTCTAAGTTTTTCAGTGCAACTCACTCATATACAATGTACTACACTGTGCATTTCGTCTAATGCGGGTTTTTCAGTAAATTCTAAGTTTTTCAGTGCAACTCACTCATATACTATGTACTACACTGTGCATTTCGTCTAATGCGGGTTTTCAGTAAATTCTAAGTTTTTCAGTGCAACTCACTCATATACAATGTACTACACTGTGCATTTCGTCTAATGCGGGTTTTTCAGTAAATTCTAAGTTTTTCAGTGCAACTCACTCATATACAATGTACTACACTGTGCATTTCGTCTAATGCGGGTTTTTCAGTAAATTCTAAGTTTTTCAGTGCAACTCACTCATATACAATGTACTACACTCTGCATTTCGTCTAATGCGGGTTTTTCAGTAAATTCTAAGTTTTTCAGTGCAACTCACTCATATACAATGTACTACACTGTGCATTTCGTCTAATGCGGGTTTTTCAGTAAATTCTAAGTTTTTCAGTGCAACTCACTCATATACTATGTACTACACTGTGCATTTCTTATATTCTAAGTTTTTCAGTGCAACTCACTCATATACAATGTACTACACTGTGCATTTCGTCTAATGCGGGTTTTTCAGTAAATTCTAAGTTTTTCAGTGCAACTAACTCATATACAATGTACTACACTGTGCATTTCGTCTAATGCGGGTTTTTCAGTAAATTCTAAGATATTCAGTGCAACTCACTCATATACAATGTTCTACACTGTGCATTTCGTCTAATGCGGGTTTTCAGTAAATTCTAAGTTTTTCAGTGCAACTCACTCATATACAATGTACTACACTGTGCATTTTGTCTAATGCGGGTTTTTCAGTAAATTCTAAGTTTTTCAGTGCAACTCACTCATATACAATGTACTACACTGTGCATTTCGTCTAATGCGGGTTTTTCAGTAAATTCTAAGTTTTTCAGTGCAACTCACTCATATACTATGTACTACACTGTGCATTTCGTCTAATGCGGGTTTTTCAGTAAATTCTAAGTTTTTCAGTGCAACTCACTCATATACTATGTACTACACTGTGCGTTTCTTATATTCTAAGTTTTTCAGTGCAACTCACTCATATACTATGTACTACACTGTGCGTTTCTTATATTCTAAGTTTTTCAGTGCAACTCACTCATATACTATGTACTACACTGTGCGTTTCTTATATTCTAAGTTTTTCAGTGCAACTCACTCATATACTATGTACTACACTGTGCGTTTCTTATATTCTAAGTTTTTCAGTGCAACTCACTCATATACTATGTACTACACTGTGCATTTCGTCTAATGCGGGTTTTTCAGTAAATTCTAAGTTTTTCAGTGCAACTCACTCATATACTATGTACTACACTGTGCATTTCGTCTAATGCGGGTTTTTCCGTAAATTCTAAGTTTTTCAGTGCAACTCACTCATATACTATGTACTACACTGTGCATTTCGTCTAATGCGGGTTTTTCAGTAAATTCTAAGTTTTTCAGTGCAACTCACTCATATACAATGTACTACACTGTGCATTTCGTCTAATGCGGGTTTTTCAGTAAATTCTAAGTTTTTCTGTGCAACTCACTCATATACAATGTACTACACTGTGCATTTCGTCTAATGCGGGTTTTTTCAGTAAATTCTAAGTTTTTCAGTGCAACTCACTCATATACAATGTACTACACTGTGCATTTCGTCTAATGCGGGTTTTTCAGTAAATTCTAAGTTTTTCAGTGCAACTCACTCATATACAATGTACTACACTGTGCATTTCGTCTAATGCGGGTTTTTCAGTAAATTCTAAGTTTTTCAGTGCAACTCACTCATATACAATGTACTACACTGTGCATTTCGTCTAATGCGGGTTTTTCAGTAAATTCTAAGTTTTTCAGTGCAACTCACTCATATACAATGTACTACACTGTGCATTTCGTCTAATGCGGGTTTTTCAGTAAATTCTAAGTTTTTCAGTGCAACTCACTCATATACTATGTACTACACTGTGCGTTTCTTATATTCTAAGTTTTTCAGTGCAACTCACTCATATACAATGTACTACACTGTGCATTTCGTCTAATGCGGGTTTTTCAGTAAATTCTAAGTTTTTCAGTGCAACTAACTCATATACAATGTACTACACTGTGCATTTCGTCTAATGCGGGTTTTTCAGTAAATTCTAAGATATTCAGTGCAACTCACTCATATACAATGTTCTACACTGTGCATTTCGTCTAATGCGGGTTTTCAGTAAATTCTAAGTTTTTCAGTGCAACTCACTCATATACAATGTACTACACTGTGCATTTTGTCTAATGCGGGTTTTTCAGTAAATTCTAAGTTTTTCAGTGCAACTCACTCATATACAATGTACTACACTGTGCATTTCGTCTAATGCGGGTTTTTCAGTAAATTCTAAGTTTTTCAGTGCAACTCACTCATATACTATGTACTAAACTGTGCATTTCGTCTAATGCGGGTTTTTCAGTAAATTCTAAGTTTTTCAGTGCAACTCACTCATATACTATGTACTACACTGTGCGTTTCTTATATTCTAAGTTTTTCAGTGCAACTCACTCATATACTATGTACTACACTGTGCGTTTCTTATATTCTAAGTTTTTCAGTGCAACTCACTCATATACTATGTACTACACTGTGCGTTTCTTATATTCTAAGTTTTTCAGTGCAACTCACTCATATACTATGTACTACACTGTGCGTTTCTTATATTCTAAGTTTTTCAGTGCAACTCACTCATATACTATGTACTACACTGTGCATTTCGTCTAATGCGGGTTTTTCAGTAAATTCTAAGTTTTTCAGTGCAACTCACTCATATACTATGTACTACACTGTGCATTTCGTCTAATGCGGGTTTTTAAGTAAATTCTAAGTTTTTCAGTGCAACTCACTCATATACTATGTACTACACTGTGCATTTCGTCTAATGCGGGTTTTTCAGTAAATTCTAAGTTTTTCAGTGCAACTCACTCATATACAATGTACTACACTGTGCATTTCGTCTAATGCGGGTTTTTCAGTAAATTCTAAGTTTTTCAGTGCAACTCACTCATATACAATGTACTACACTGTGCATTTCGTCTAATGCGGGTTTTTCAGTAAATTCTAAGTTTTTCAGTGCAACTCACTCATATACAATGTACTACACTGTGCATTTCGTCTAATGCGGGTTTTTCAGTAAATTCTAAGTTTTTCAGTGCAACTCACTCATATACAATGTACTACACTGTGCATTTCGTCTAATGCGGGTTTTTCAGTAAATTCTAAGTTTTTCAGTGCAACTCACTCATATACAATGTACTACACTGTGCATTTCGTCTAATGCGGGTTTTTCAGTAAATTCTAAGTTTTTCAGTGCAACTCACTCATATACTATGTACTACACTGTGCATTTCGTCTAATGCGGGTTTTTCAGTAAATTCTAAGTTTTTCAGTGCAACTCATTCATATACTATGTACTACACTGTGCATTTCGTCTAATGCGGGTTTTTCAGTAAATTCTAAGTTTTTCAGTGCAACTCACTCATATACAATGTACTACACTGTGCATTTCGTCTAATGCGGGTTTTTCAGTAAATTCTAAGTTTTTCAGTGCAACTCACTCATATACAATGTACTACACTGTGCATTTCGTCTAATGCGGGTTTTTCAGTAAATTCTAAGTTTTTCAGTGCAACTCACTCATATACAATGTACTACACTGTGCATTTCGTCTAATGCGGGTTTTTTCAGTAAATTCTAAGATATTCAGTGCAACTCACTCATATACAATGTTCTACACTGTGCATTTCGTCTAATGCGGGTTTTCAGTAAATTCTAAGTTTTTCAGTGCAACTCACTCATATACAATGTACTACACTGTGCATTTCGTCTAATGCGGGTTTTTCAGTAAATTCTAAGTTTTTCAGTGCAACGCACTCATATTCAATGTACTACACTGTGCATTTCCTCTAATGCGGGTTTTTCAGTAAATTCTAAGTTTTTCAGTGCAACTCACTCATATACAATGTACTACACTGTGCATTTGGTCTAATGCGGGTTTGTCAGTAAATTCTAAGTTTTTCAGTGCAACTCACTCATATACAATGTACTACACTGTGCATTTCGTCTAATGCGGGTTTTTCAGTAAATTCTAAGTTTTTCAGTGCAACTCACTCATATACTATGTACTACACTGTGCATTTCGTCTAATGCGGGTTTTTCAGTAAATTCTAAGTTTTTCAGTGCAACTCACTCATATACTATGTACTACACTGTGCGTTTCTTATATTCTAAGTTTTTCAGTGCAACTCACTCATATACTATGTACTACACTGTGCGTTTCTTATATTCTAAGTTTTTCAGTGCAACTCACTCATATACTATGTACTACACTGTGCGTTTCTTATATTCTAAGTTTTTCAGTGCAACTCACTCATATACTATGTACTACACTGTGCGTTTATTATATTCTAAGTTTTTCAGTGCAACTCACTCATATACTATGTACTACACTGTGCGTTTCTTATATTCTAAGTTTTTCAGTGCAACTCACTCATATACTATGTACTACACTGTGCATTTCGTCTAATGCGGGTTTTTCAGTAAATTCTAAGTTTTTCAGTGCAACTCACTCATATACTATGTACTACACTGTGCATTTCGTCTAATGCGGGTTTTTCCGTAAATTCTAAGTTTTTCAGTGCAACTCACTCATATACTATGTACTACACTGTGCATTTCGTCTAATGCGGGTTTTTCAGTAAATTCTAAGTTTTTCAGTGCAACTCACTCATATACTATGTACTACACTGTGCATTTCGTCTAATGCGGGTTTTTAAGTAAATTCTAAGTTTTTCAGTGCAACTCACTCATATACTATGTACTACACTGTGCGTTTCTTATATTCTAAGTTTTTCAGTGCAACTCACTCATATACTATGTACTACACTGTGCGTTTCTTATATTCTAAGTTTTTCAGTGCAACTCACTCATATACTATGTACTACACTGTGCGTTTCTTATATTCTAAGTTTTTCAGTGCAACTCACTCATATACTATGTACTACACTGTGCATTTCGTCTAATGCGGGTTTTTCAGTAAATTCTAAGTTTTTCAGTGCAACTCACTCATATACTATGTACTACACTGTGCATTTCGTCTAATGCGGGTTTTTAAGTAAATTCTAAGTTTTTCAGTGCAACTCACTCATATACTATGTACTACACTGTGCATTTCGTCTAATGCGGGTTTTTCAGTAAATTCTAAGTTTTTCAGTGCAACTCACTCATATACAATGTACTACACTGTGCATTTCGTCTAATGCGGGTTTTTCAGTAAATTCTAAGTTTTTCAGTGCAACTCACTCATATACAATGTACTACACTGTGCATTTCGTCTAATGCGGGTTTTTCAGTAAATTCTAAGTTTTTCAGTGCAACTCACTCATATACAATGTACTACACTGTGCATTTCGTCTAATGCGGGTTTTTCAGTAAATTCTAAGTTTTTCAGTGCAACTCACTCATATACAATGTACTACACTGTGCATTTCGTCTAATGCGGGTTTTTCAGTAAATTCTAAGTTTTTCAGTGCAACTCACTCATATACAATGTACTACACTGTGCATTTCGTCTAATGCGGGTTTTTCAGTAAATTCTAAGTTTTTCAGTGCAACTCACTCATATACTATGTACTACACTGTGCATTTCGTCTAATGCGGGTTTTTCAGTAAATTCTAAGTTTTTCAGTGCAACTCATTCATATACTATGTACTACACTGTGCATTTCGTCTAATGCGGGTTTTTCAGTAAATTCTAAGTTTTTCAGTGCAACTCACTCATATACAATGTACTACACTGTGCATTTCGTCTAATGCGGGTTTTTCAGTAAATTCTAAGTTTTTCAGTGCAACTCACTCATATACAATGTACTACACTGTGCATTTCGTCTAATGCGGGTTTTTCAGTAAATTCTAAGTTTTTCAGTGCAACTCACTCATATACAATGTACTACACTGTGCATTTCGTCTAATGCGGGTTTTTCAGTAAATTCTAAGATATTCAGTGCAACTCACTCATATACAATGTTCTACACTGTGCATTTCGTCTAATGCGGGTTTTCAGTAAATTCTAAGTTTTTCAGTGCAACTCACTCATATACAATGTACTACACTGTGCATTTCGTCTAATGCGGGTTTTTCAGTAAATTCTAAGTTTTTCAGTGCAACGCACTCATATTCAATGTACTACACTGTGCATTTCCTCTAATGCGGGTTTTTCAGTAAATTCTAAGTTTTTCAGTGCAACTCACTCATATACAATGTACTACACTGTGCATTTGGTCTAATGCGGGTTTGTCAGTAAATTCTAAGTTTTTCAGTGCAACTCACTCATATACAATGTACTACACTGTGCATTTCGTCTAATGCGGGTTTTTCAGTAAATTCTAAGTTTTTCAGTGCAACTCACTCATATACTATGTACTACACTGTGCATTTCGTCTAATGCGGGTTTTTCAGTAAATTCTAAGTTTTTCAGTGCAACTCACTCATATACTATGTACTACACTGTGCGTTTCTTATATTCTAAGTTTTTCAGTGCAACTCACTCATATACTATGTACTACACTGTGCGTTTCTTATATTCTAAGTTTTTCAGTGCAACTCACTCATATACTATGTACTACACTGTGCGTTTCTTATATTCTAAGTTTTTCAGTGCAACTCACTCATATACTATGTACTACACTGTGCGTTTATTATATTCTAAGTTTTTCAGTGCAACTCACTCATATACTATGTACTACACTGTGCGTTTCTTATATTCTAAGTTTTTCAGTGCAACTCACTCATATACTATGTACTACACTGTGCATTTCGTCTAATGCGGGTTTTTCAGTAAATTCTAAGTTTTTCAGTGCAACTCACTCATATACTATGTACTACACTGTGCATTTCGTCTAATGCGGGTTTTTCCGTAAATTCTAAGTTTTTCAGTGCAACTCACTCATATACTATGTACTACACTGTGCATTTCGTCTAATGCGGGTTTTTCAGTAAATTCTAAGTTTTTCAGTGCAACTCACTCATATACTATGTACTACACTGTGCATTTCGTCTAATGCGGGTTTTTAAGTAAATTCTAAGTTTTTCAGTGCAACTCACTCATATACTATGTACTACACTGTGCATTTCGTCTAATGCGGGTTTTTCAGTAAATTCTAAGTTTTTCAGTGCAACTCACTCATATACAATGTACTACACTGTGCATTTCGTCTAATGCGGGTTTTTCAGTAAATTCTAAGTTTTTCAGTGCAACTCACTCATATACAATGTACTACACTGTGCATTTCGTCTAATGCGGGTTTTTCAGTAAATTCTAAGTTTTTCAGTGCAACTCACTCATATACAATGTACTACACTGTGCATTTCGTCTAATGCGGGTTTTTCAGTAAATTCTAAGTTTTTCAGTGCAACTCACTCATATACAATGTACTACACTGTGCATTTCGTCTAATGCGGGTTTTTCAGTAAATTCTAAGTTTTTCAGTGCAACTCACTCATATACAATGTACTACACTGTGCATTTCGTCTAATGCGGGTTTTTCAGTAAATTCTAAGTTTTTCAGTGCAACTCACTCATATACTATGTACTACACTGTGCATTTCGTCTAATGCGGGTTTTTTCAGTAAATTCTAAGTTTTTCAGTGCAACTCATTCATATACTATGTACTACACTGTGCATTTCGTCTAATGCGGGTTTTTCAGTAAATTCTAAGTTTTTCAGTGCAACTCACTCATATACAATGTACTACACTGTGCATTTCGTCTAATGCGGGTTTTTCAGTAAATTCTAAGTTTTTCAGTGCAACTCACTCATATACAATGTACTACACTGTGCATTTCGTCTAATGCGGGTTTTTTCAGTAAATTCTAAGTTTTTCAGTGCAACTCACTCATATACAATGTACTACACTGTGCATTTCGTCTAATGCGGGTTTTTCAGTAAATTCTAAGATATTCAGTGCAACTCACTCATATACAATGTTCTACACTGTGCATTTCGTCTAATGCGGGTTTTCAGTAAATTCTAAGTTTTTCAGTGCAACTCACTCATATACAATGTACTACACTGTGCATTTCGTCTAATGCGGGTTTTTCAGTAAATTCTAAGTTTTTCAGTGCAACGCACTCATATTCAATGTACTACACTGTGCATTTCCTCTAATGCGGGTTTTTCAGTAAATTCTAAGTTTTTCAGTGCAACTCACTCATATACAATGTACTACACTGTGCATTTGGTCTAATGCGGGTTTGTCAGTAAATTCTAAGTTTTTCAGTGCAACTCACTCATATACAATGTACTACACTGTGCATTTCGTCTAATGCGGGTTTTTCAGTAAATTCTAAGTTTTTCAGTGCAACTCACTCATATACTATGTACTACACTGTGCATTTCGTCTAATGCGGGTTTTTCAGTAAATTCTAAGTTTTTCAGTGCAACTCACTCATATACTATGTACTACACTGTGCGTTTCTTATATTCTAAGTTTTTCAGTGCAACTCACTCATATACTATGTACTACACTGTGCGTTTCTTATATTCTAAGTTTTTCAGTGCAACTCACTCATATACTATGTACTACACTGTGCGTTTCTTATATTCTAAGTTTTTCAGTGCAACTCACTCATATACTATGTACTACACTGTGCGTTTATTATATTCTAAGTTTTTCAGTGCAACTCACTCATATACTATGTACTACACTGTGCGTTTCTTATATTCTAAGTTTTTCAGTGCAACTCACTCATATACTATGTACTACACTGTGCATTTCGTCTAATGCGGGTTTTTCAGTAAATTCTAAGTTTTTCAGTGCAACTCACTCATATACTATGTACTACACTGTGCATTTCGTCTAATGCGGGTTTTTCCGTAAATTCTAAGTTTTTCAGTGCAACTCACTCATATACTATGTACTACACTGTGCATTTCGTCTAATGCGGGTTTTTCAGTAAATTCTAAGTTTTTCAGTGCAACTCACTCATATACAATGTACTACACTGTGCATTTCGTCTAATGCGGGTTTTTCAGTAAATTCTAAGTATTTCAGTGCAACTCACTCATATACAATGTACTACACTTTGCATTTCGTCTAATGCGGGTTTTTCAGTAAATTCTAAGTTTTTCAGTGCAACTCACTCATATACAATGTACTACACTGTGCATTTCGTCTAATGCGGGTTTTTCAGTAAATTCTAAGTTTTTCAGTGCAACTCACTCATATACAATGTACTACACTGTGCATTTCGTCTAATGCGGGTTTTTCAGTAAATTCTAAGTTTTTCAGTGCAACTCACTCATATACAATGTACTACACTCTGCATTTCGTCTAATGCGGGTTTTTCAGTAAATTCTAAGTTTTTCAGTGCAACTCACTCATATACAATGTACTACACTGTGCATTTCGTCTAATGCGGGTTTTTCAGTAAATTCTAAGTTTTTCAGTGCAACTCACTCATATACTATGTACTACACTGTGCATTTCTTATATTCTAAGTTTTTCAGTGCAACTCACTCATATACAATGTACTACACTGTGCATTTCGTCTAATGCGGGTTTTTCAGTAAATTCTAAGTTTTTCAGTGCAACTAACTCATATACAATGTACTACACTGTGCATTTCGTCTAATGCGGGTTTTTCAGTAAATTCTAAGATATTCAGTGCAACTCACTCATATACAATGTTCTACACTGTGCATTTCGTCTAATGCGGGTTTTCAGTAAATTCTAAGTTTTTCAGTGCAACTCACTCATATACAATGTACTACACTGTGCATTTTGTCTAATGCGGGTTTTTCAGTAAATTCTAAGTTTTTCAGTGCAACTCACTCATATACAATGTACTACACTGTGCATTTCGTCTAATGCGGGTTTTTCAGTAAATTCTAAGTTTTTCAGTGCAACTCACTCATATACTATGTACTACACTGTGCATTTCGTCTAATGCGGGTTTTTCAGTAAATTCTAAGTTTTTCAGTGCAACTCACTCATATACTATGTACTACACTGTGCGTTTCTTATATTCTAAGTTTTTCAGTGCAACTCACTCATATACTATGTACTACACTGTGCGTTTCTTATATTCTAAGTTTTTCAGTGCAACTCACTCATATACTATGTACTACACTGTGCGTTTCTTATATTCTAAGTTTTTCAGTGCAACTCACTCATATACTATGTACTACACTGTGCGTTTCTTATATTCTAAGTTTTTCAGTGCAACTCACTCATATACTATGTACTACACTGTGCATTTCGTCTAATGCGGGTTTTTCAGTAAATTCTAAGTTTTTCAGTGCAACTCACTCATATACTATGTACTACACTGTGCATTTCGTCTAATGCGGGTTTTTCCGTAAATTCTAAGTTTTTCAGTGCAACTCACTCATATACTATGTACTACACTGTGCATTTCGTCTAATGCGGGTTTTTCAGTAAATTCTAAGTTTTTCAGTGCAACTCACTCATATACAATGTACTACACTGTGCATTTCGTCTAATGCGGGTTTTTCAGTAAATTCTAAGTTTTTCAGTGCAACTCACTCATATACAATGTACTACACTGTGCATTTCGTCTAATGCGGGTTTTTCAGTAAATTCTAAGTTTTTCAGTGCAACTCACTCATATACAATGTACTACACTGTGCATTTCGTCTAATGCGGGTTTTTCAGTAAATTCTAAGTTTTTCAGTGCAACTCACTCATATACAATGTACTACACTGTGCATTTCGTCTAATGCGGGTTTTTCAGTAAATTCTAAGTTTTTCAGTGCAACTCACTCATATACAATGTACTACACTGTGCATTTCGTCTAATGCGGGTTTTTCAGTAAATTCTAAGTTTTTCAGTGCAACTCACTCATATACAATGTACTACACTGTGCATTTCGTCTAATGCGGGTTTTTCAGTAAATTCTAAGTTTTTCAGTGCAACTCACTCATATACTATGTACTACACTGTGCGTTTCTTATATTCTAAGTTTTTCAGTGCAACTCACTCATATACAATGTACTACACTGTGCATTTCGTCTAATGCGGGTTTTTCAGTAAATTCTAAGTTTTTCAGTGCAACTAACTCATATACAATGTACTACACTGTGCATTTCGTCTAATGCGGGTTTTTCAGTAAATTCTAAGATATTCAGTGCAACTCACTCATATACAATGTTCTACACTGTGCATTTCGTCTAATGCGGGTTTTCAGTAAATTCTAAGTTTTTCAGTGCAACTCACTCATATACAATGTACTACACTGTGCATTTTGTCTAATGCGGGTTTTTCAGTAAATTCTAAGTTTTTCAGTGCAACTCACTCATATACAATGTACTACACTGTGCATTTCGTCTAATGCGGGTTTTTCAGTAAATTCTAAGTTTTTCAGTGCAACTCACTCATATACTATGTACTAAACTGTGCATTTCGTCTAATGCGGGTTTTTCAGTAAATTCTAAGTTTTTCAGTGCAACTCACTCATATACTATGTACTACACTGTGCGTTTCTTATATTCTAAGTTTTTCAGTGCAACTCACTCATATACTATGTACTACACTGTGCGTTTCTTATATTCTAAGTTTTTCAGTGCAACTCACTCATATACTATGTACTACACTGTGCGTTTCTTATATTCTAAGTTTTTCAGTGCAACTCACTCATATACTATGTACTACACTGTGCGTTTCTTATATTCTAAGTTTTTCAGTGCAACTCACTCATATACTATGTACTACACTGTGCATTTCGTCTAATGCGGGTTTTTCAGTAAATTCTAAGTTTTTCAGTGCAACTCACTCATATACTATGTACTACACTGTGCATTTCGTCTAATGCGGGTTTTTAAGTAAATTCTAAGTTTTTCAGTGCAACTCACTCATATACTATGTACTACACTGTGCATTTCGTCTAATGCGGGTTTTTCAGTAAATTCTAAGTTTTTCAGTGCAACTCACTCATATACAATGTACTACACTGTGCATTTCGTCTAATGCGGGTTTTTCAGTAAATTCTAAGTTTTTCAGTGCAACTCACTCATATACAATGTACTACACTGTGCATTTCGTCTAATGCGGGTTTTTCAGTAAATTCTAAGTTTTTCAGTGCAACTCACTCATATACAATGTACTACACTGTGCATTTCGTCTAATGCGGGTTTTTCAGTAAATTCTAAGTTTTTCAGTGCAACTCACTCATATACAATGTACTACACTGTGCATTTCGTCTAATGCGGGTTTTTCAGTAAATTCTAAGTTTTTCAGTGCAACTCACTCATATACAATGTACTACACTGTGCATTTCGTCTAATGCGGGTTTTTCAGTAAATTCTAAGTTTTTCAGTGCAACTCACTCATTTACAATGTACTACACTGTGCATTTCGTCTAATGCGGGTTTTTCAGTAAATTCTAAGTTTTTCAGTGCAACTCACTCATATACTATGTACTACACTGTGCGTTTCTTATATTCTAAGTTTTTCAGTGCAACTCACTCATATACAATGTACTACACTGTGCATTTCGTCTAATGCGGGTTTTTCAGTAAATTCTAAGATATTCAGTGCAACTCACTCATATACAATGTTCTACACTGTGCATTTCGTCTAATGCGGGTTTTCAGTAAATTCTAAGTTTTTCAGTGCAACTCACTCATATACAATGTACTACACTGTGCATTTTGTCTAATGCGGGTTTTTCAGTAAATTCTAAGTTTTTCAGTGCAACTCACTCATATACTATGTACTACACTGTGCGTTTCTTATATTCTAAGTTTTTCAGTGCAACTAACTCATATACAATGTACTACACTGTGCATTTCGTCTAATGCGGGTTTTTCAGTAAATTCTAAGATATTCAGTGCAACTCACTCATATACAATGTTCTACACTGTGCATTTCGTCTAATGCGGGTTTTCAGTAAATTCTAAGTTTTTCAGTGCAACTCACTCATATACAATGTACTACACTGTGCATTTTGTCTAATGCGGGTTTTTCAGTAAATTCTAAGTTTTTCAGTGCAACTCACTCATATACAATGTACTACACTGTGCATTTCGTCTAATGCGGGTTTTTCAGTAAATTCTAAGTTTTTCAGTGCAACTCACTCATATACTATGTACTACACTGTGCATTTCGTCTAATGCGGGTTTTTCAGTAAATTCTAAGTTTTTCAGTGCAACTCACTCATATACTATGTACTACACTGTGTGTTTCTTATATTCTAAGTTTTTCAGTGCAACTCACTCATATACTATGTACTACACTGTGCGTTTCTTATATTCTAAGTTTTTCAGTGCAACTCACTCATATACTATGTACTACACTGTGCGTTTCTTATATTCTAAGTTTTTCAGTGCAACTCACTCATATACTATGTACTACACTGTGCGTTTCTTATATTCTAAGTTTTTCAGTGCAACTCACTCATATACTATGTACTACACTGTGCATTTCGTCTAATGCGGGTTTTTCAGTAAATTCTAAGTTTTTCAGTGCAACTCACTCATATACTATGTACTACACTGTGCATTTCGTCTAATGCGGGTTTTTAAGTAAATTCTAAGTTTTTCAGTGCAACTCACTCATATACTATGTACTACACTGTGCATTTCGTCTAATGCGGGTTTTTCAGTAAATTCTAAGTTTTTCAGTGCAACTCACTCATATACAATGTACTACACTGTGCATTTCGTCTAATGCGGGTTTTTCAGTAAATTCTAAGTTTTTCAGTGCAACTCACTCATATACAATGTACTACACTGTGCATTTCGTCTAATGCGGGTTTTTCAGTAAATTCTAAGTTTTTCAGTGCAACTCACTCATATACAATGTACTACACTGTGCATTTCGTCTAATGCGGGTTTTTCAGTAAATTCTAAGTTTTTCAGTGCAACTCACTCATATACAATGTACTACACTGTGCATTTCGTCTAATGCGGGTTTTTCAGTAAATTCTAAGTTTTTCAGTGCAACTCACTCATATACAATGTACTACACTGTGCATTTCGTCTAATGCGGGTTTTTCAGTAAATTCTAAGTTTTTCAGTGCAACTCACTCATATACTATGTACTACACTGTGCATTTCGTCTAATGCGGGTTTTTCAGTAAATTCTAAGTTTTTCAGTGCAACTCATTCATATACTATGTACTACACTGTGCATTTCGTCTAATGCGGGTTTTTCAGTAAATTCTAAGTTTTTCAGTGCAACTCACTCATATACAATGTACTACACTGTGCATTTCGTCTAATGCGGGTTTTTCAGTAAATTCTAAGTTTTTCAGTGCAACTCACTCATATACAATGTACTACACTGTGCATTTCGTCTAATGCGGGTTTTTCAGTAAATTCTAAGTTTTTCAGTGCAACTCACTCATATACAATGTACTACACTGTGCATTTCGTCTAATGCGGGTTTTTCAGTAAATTCTAAGATATTCAGTGCAACTCACTCATATACAATGTTCTACACTGTGCATTTCGTCTAATGCGGGTTTTCAGTAAATTCTAAGTTTTTCAGTGCAACTCACTCATATACAATGTACTACACTGTGCATTTCGTCTAATGCGGGTTTTTCAGTAAATTCTAAGTTTTTCAGTGCAACGCACTCATATTCAATGTACTACACTGTGCATTTCCTCTAATGCGGGTTTTTCAGTAAATTCTAAGTTTTTCAGTGCAACTCACTCATATACAATGTACTACACTGTGCATTTGGTCTAATGCGGGTTTGTCAGTAAATTCTAAGTTTTTCAGTGCAACTCACTCATATACAATGTACTACACTGTGCATTTCGTCTAATGCGGGTTTTTCAGTAAATTCTAAGTTTTTCAGTGCAACTCACTCATATACTATGTACTACACTGTGCATTTCGTCTAATGCGGGTTTTTCAGTAAATTCTAAGTTTTTCAGTGCAACTCACTCATATACAATGTACTACACTGTGCATTTCTTCTAATGCGGGTTTTTCAGTAAATTCTAATTTTTTCAGTGCAACTCACTCATATACAATGTACTACACTGTGCATTTCGTCTAATGCGGGTTTTCCAGTAAATTCTAATTTTTTCAGTGCAACTCACTCATATACAATGTACTACACTGTGCATTTCGTCTAATGCGGGTTTTTCAGTAAATTCTAAGTTTTTCAGTGCAACTCACTCATATACAATATACTACACTGTGCATTTCGTCTAATGCCGGTATTTCAGTAAATTCTAAGTTTTTCAGTGCAACTCACTCATATACAATGTACTACACTGTGCATTTCGTCTAATGCGGGTTTTTCAGTAAATTCTAAGTTTTTCAGTGCAATGCACTCATAGTCAATGTACTACACTGTGCATTTCGTCTAATGCGGGTTTTTCAGTAAATTCTAAGTTTTTCAGTGCAACTCACTCATATACAATGTACTACACTGTGCATTTCGTCTAATGCGGGTTTTTCAGTAAATTCTAAGTTTTTCAGTGCAACTCACTCATATACAATGTACTACACTGTGCATTTCGTCTAATACGGGTTTTTCAGTAAATTCTAATTTTTTCAGTGCAACTCACTCATATACAATGTACTACACTGTGCATTTCTTCTAATGCGGGTTTTTCAGTAAATTCTAAGTTTTTCAGTGCAACTCACTCATATACAATGTACTACACTGTGCATTTCGTCTAATGCGGGTTTTTCAGTAAATTCTAAGTTTTTCAGTGCAACTCACTCATATACTATGTACTACACTGTGCATTTCGACTATTGCGGGTTTTTCAGTAAATTCTAAGTTTTTCAGTGCAACTCACTCATATACTATGTACTACACTGTGCATTTCGTCTAATGCGGGTTTTTCAGTAAATTCTAAGTTTTTCAGTGCAACTCACTCATATACAATGTACTACACTGTGCATTTCGTCTAATGCGGGTTTTTCAGTAAATTCTAAGTTTTTCAGTGCAACTCACTCATATACAATGTACTACACTGTGCATTTCGTCTAATGCGGGTTTTTCAGTAAATTCTAAGTTTTTCAGTGCAACTCACTCATATACAATGTACTACACTGTGCATTTCGTCTAATGCGGGTTTTTCAGTAAATTCTAAGTTTTTCAGTGCAATGCACTCATAGTCAATGTACTACACTGTGCATTTCGTCTAATGCGGGTTTTTCAGTAAATTATAAGTTTTTCAGTGCAACTCACTCATATACAATGTACTACACTGTGCATTTCGTCTAATGCGGGTTTTTCAGTAAATTCTAAGTTTTTCAGTGCAACTCACTCATATACAATGTACTACACTGTGCATTTCGTCTAATGCGGGTTTTTCAGTAAATTCTAAGTTTTTCAGTGCAACTCACTCATATACAATGTACTACACTGTGCATTTCGTCTAATGCGGGTTTTTCAGTAAATTCTAAGTTTCTCAGTGCAACTCACTCATATACAATATACTACACTGTGCATTACGTCTAATGCGGGTTTTTCAGTAAATTCTAAGTTTTTCAGTGCAACTCACTCATATACAATGTACTACACTGTGCATTTCGTCTAATGCGGGTTTTTCAGTAAATTCTAAGTTTTTCAGTGCAACGCACTCATATTCAATGTACTACACTGTGCATTTCCTCTAATGCGGGTTTTTCAGTAAATTCTAAGTTTTTCAGTGCAACTCACTCATATACAATGTACTACACTGTGCATTTGGTCTAATGCGGGTTTGTCAGTAAATTCTAAGTTTTTCAGTGCAACTCACTCATATACAATGTACTACACTGTGCATTTCGTCTAATGCGGGTTTTTCAGTAAATTCTAAGTTTTTCAGTGCAACTCACTCATATACAATGTACTACACTGTGCATTTCGTCTAATGCCGGTATTTCAGTAAATTCTAAGTTTTTCAGTGCAACTCACTCATATACAATGTACTACACTGTGCATTTCGTCTAATGCGGGTTTTTCAGTAAATTCTAAGTTTTTCAGTGCAATGCACTCATAGTCAATGTACTACACTGTGCATTTCGTCTAATGCGGGTTTTTCAGTAAATTCTAAGTTTTTCAGTGCAACTCACTCATATACAATGTACTACACTGTGCATTTCGTCTAATGCGGGTTTTTCAGTAAATTCTAAGTTTTTCAGTGCAATGCACTCATAGTCAATGTACTACACTGTGCATTTCGTCTAATGCGGGTTTTTCAGTAAATTCTAAGTTTTTCAGTGCAACTCACTCATATACAATGTACTACACTGTGCATTTCGTCTAATGCGGGTTTTTCAGTAAATTCTAAGTTTTTCAGTGCAACTCACTTATATACAATGTACTACACTGTGCATTTTGTCTAATGCGGGTTTTTCAGTAAATTCTAAGTTTTTCAGTGCAACTCACTCATATACAATGTACTACACTGTGCATTTCGTCTAATGCGGGTTTTTCAGTAAATTCTAAGTTTTTCAGTGCAACTCACTCATATACAATGTACTACACTGTGCATTTCGTCTAATGCGGGTTTTTCAGTAAATTCTAAGTTTTTCAGTGCAACTCACTCATATACAATGTACTACACTGTGCATTTCGTCTAATGCGGGTTTTTCAGTAAATTCTAAGTTTTTCAGTGCAACTCACTCATATACAATGTACTACACTGTGCATTTCGTCTAATGCGGGTTTTTCAGTAAATTCTAAGTTTTTCAGTGCAACTCACTCATATACTATGTACTACACTGTACATTTCATCTAATGCGGGTTTTTCAGTAAATTCTAAGTTTTTCAGTGCAACTCACTCATATACTATGTACTACACTGTGCGTTTCTTATATTCTAAGTTTTTCAGTGCAACTCACTCATATACTATGTACTACACTGTGCGTTTCTTATATTCTAAGTTTTTCAGTGCAACTCACTCATATACTATGTACTACACTGTGCGTTTCTTATATTCTAAGTTTTTCAGTGCAACTCACTCATATACTATGTACTACACTGTGCATTTCGTCTAATGCGGGTTTTTCAGTAAATTCTAAGTTTTTCAGTGCAACTCACTCATATACTATGTACTACACTGTGCATTTCGTCTAATGCGGGTTTTTAAGTAAATTCTAAGTTTTTCAGTGCAACTCACTCATATACTATGTACTACACTGTGCATTTCGTCTAATGCGGGTTTTTCAGTAAATTCTAAGTTTTTCAGTGCAACTCACTCATATACAATGTACTACACTGTGCATTTCGTCTAATGCGGGTTTTTCAGTAAATTCTAAGTTTTTCAGTGCAACTCACTCATATACAATGTACTACACTGTGCATTTCGTCTAATGCGGGTTTTTCAGTAAATTCTAAGTTTTTCAGTGCAACTCACTCATATACAATGTACTACACTGTGCATTTCGTCTAATGCGGGTTTTTCAGTAAATTCTAAGTTTTTCAGTGCAACTCACTCATATACAATGTACTACACTGTGCATTTCGTCTAATGCGGGTTTTTCAGTAAATTCTAAGTTTTTCAGTGCAACTCACTCATATACAATGTACTACACTGTGCATTTCGTCTAATGCGGGTTTTTCAGTAAATTCTAAGTTTTTCAGTGCAACTCACTCATATACTATGTACTACACTGTGCATTTCGTCTAATGCGGGTTTTTCAGTAAATTCTAAGTTTTTCAGTGCAACTCATTCATATACTATGTACTACACTGTGCATTTCGTCTAATGCGGGTTTTTCAGTAAATTCTAAGTTTTTCAGTGCAACTCACTCATATACAATGTACTACACTGTGCATTTCGTCTAATGCGGGTTTTTCAGTAAATTCTAAGTTTTTCAGTGCAACTCACTCATATACAATGTACTACACTGTGCATTTCGTCTAATGCGGGTTTTTCAGTAAATTCTAAGTTTTTCAGTGCAACTCACTCATATACAATGTACTACACTGTGCATTTCGTCTAATGCGGGTTTTTCAGTAAATTCTAAGATATTCAGTGCAACTCACTCATATACAATGTTCTACACTGTGCATTTCGTCTAATGCGGGTTTTCAGTAAATTCTAAGTTTTTCAGTGCAACTCACTCATATACAATGTACTACACTGTGCATTTCGTCTAATGCGGGTTTTTCAGTAAATTCTAAGTTTTTCAGTGCAACGCACTCATATTCAATGTACTACACTGTGCATTTCCTCTAATGCGGGTTTTTCAGTAAATTCTAAGTTTTTCAGTGCAACTCACTCATATACAATGTACTACACTGTGCATTTGGTCTAATGCGGGTTTGTCAGTAAATTCTAAGTTTTTCAGTGCAACTCACTCATATACAATGTACTACACTGTGCATTTCGTCTAATGCGGGTTTTTCAGTAAATTCTAAGTTTTTCAGTGCAACTCACTCATATACTATGTACTACACTGTGCATTTCGTCTAATGCGGGTTTTTCAGTAAATTCTAAGTTTTTCAGTGCAACTCACTCATATACAATGTACTACACTGTGCATTTCTTCTAATGCGGGTTTTTCAGTAAATTCTAATTTTTTCAGTGCAACTCACTCATATACAATGTACTACACTGTGCATTTCGTCTAATGCGGGTTTTCCAGTAAATTCTAATTTTTTCAGTGCAACTCACTCATATACAATGTACTACACTGTGCATTTCGTCTAATGCGGGTTTTTCAGTAAATTCTAAGTTTTTCAGTGCAACTCACTCATATACAATATACTACACTGTGCATTTCGTCTAATGCCGGTATTTCAGTAAATTCTAAGTTTTTCAGTGCAACTCACTCATATACAATGTACTACACTGTGCATTTCGTCTAATGCGGGTTTTTCAGTAAATTCTAAGTTTTTCAGTGCAATGCACTCATAGTCAATGTACTACACTGTGCATTTCGTCTAATGCGGGTTTTTCAGTAAATTCTAAGTTTTTCAGTGCAACTCACTCATATACAATGTACTACACTGTGCATTTCGTCTAATGCGGGTTTTTCAGTAAATTCTAAGTTTTTCAGTGCAACTCACTCATATACAATGTACTACACTGTGCATTTCGTCTAATACGGGTTTTTCAGTAAATTCTAATTTTTTCAGTGCAACTCACTCATATACAATGTACTACACTGTGCATTTCTTCTAATGCGGGTTTTTCAGTAAATTCTAAGTTTTTCAGTGCAACTCACTCATATACAATGTACTACACTGTGCATTTCGTCTAATGCGGGTTTTTCAGTAAATTCTAAGTTTTTCAGTGCAACTCACTCATATACTATGTACTACACTGTGCATTTCGACTATTGCGGGTTTTTCAGTAAATTCTAAGTTTTTCAGTGCAACTCACTCATATACTATGTACTACACTGTGCATTTCGTCTAATGCGGGTTTTTCAGTAAATTCTAAGTTTTTCAGTGCAACTCACTCATATACAATGTACTACACTGTGCATTTCGTCTAATGCGGGTTTTTCAGTAAATTCTAAGTTTTTCAGTGCAACTCACTCATATACAATGTACTACACTGTGCATTTCGTCTAATGCGGGTTTTTCAGTAAATTCTAAGTTTTTCAGTGCAACTCACTCATATACAATGTACTACACTGTGCATTTCGTCTAATGCGGGTTTTTCAGTAAATTCTAAGTTTTTCAGTGCAATGCACTCATAGTCAATGTACTACACTGTGCATTTCGTCTAATGCGGGTTTTTCAGTAAATTATAAGTTTTTCAGTGCAACTCACTCATATACAATGTACTACACTGTGCATTTCGTCTAATGCGGGTTTTTCAGTAAATTCTAAGTTTTTCAGTGCAACTCACTCATATACAATGTACTACACTGTGCATTTCGTCTAATGCGGGTTTTTCAGTAAATTCTAAGTTTTTCAGTGCAACTCACTCATATACAATGTACTACACTGTGCATTTCGTCTAATGCGGGTTTTTCAGTAAATTCTAAGTTTCTCAGTGCAACTCACTCATATACAATATACTACACTGTGCATTACGTCTAATGCGGGTTTTTCAGTAAATTCTAAGTTTTTCAGTGCAACTCACTCATATACAATGTACTACACTGTGCATTTCGTCTAATGCGGGTTTTTCAGTAAATTCTAAGTTTTTCAGTGCAACGCACTCATATTCAATGTACTACACTGTGCATTTCCTCTAATGCGGGTTTTTCAGTAAATTCTAAGTTTTTCAGTGCAACTCACTCATATACAATGTACTACACTGTGCATTTGGTCTAATGCGGGTTTGTCAGTAAATTCTAAGTTTTTCAGTGCAACTCACTCATATACAATGTACTACACTGTGCATTTCGTCTAATGCGGGTTTTTCAGTAAATTCTAGTTTTTCAGTGCAACTCACTCATATACAATGTACTACACTGTGCATTTCGTCTAATGCCGGTATTTCAGTAAATTCTAAGTTTTTCAGTGCAACTCACTCATATACAATGTACTACACTGTGCATTTCGTCTAATGCGGGTTTTTCAGTAAATTCTAAGTTTTTCAGTGCAATGCACTCATAGTCAATGTACTACACTGTGCATTTCGTCTAATGCGGGTTTTTCAGTAAATTCTAAGTTTTTCAGTGCAACTCACTCATATACAATGTACTACACTGTGCATTTCGTCTAATGCGGGTTTTTCAGTAAATTCTAAGTTTTTCAGTGCAATGCACTCATAGTCAATGTACTACACTGTGCATTTCGTCTAATGCGGGTTTTTCAGTAAATTCTAAGTTTTTCAGTGCAACTCACTCATATACAATGTACTACACTGTGCATTTCGTCTAATGCGGGTTTTTCAGTAAATTCTAAGTTTTTCAGTGCAACTCACTTATATACAATGTACTACACTGTGCATTTTGTCTAATGCGGGTTTTTCAGTAAATTCTAAGGTTTTTCAGTGCAACTCACTCATATACAATGTACTACACTGTGCATTTCGTCTAATGCGGGTTTTTCAGTAAATTCTAAGTTTTTCAGTGCAACTCACTCATATACAATGTACTACACTGTGCATTTCGTCTAATGCGGGTTTTTCAGTAAATTCTAAGTTTTTCAGTGCAACTCACTCATATACAATGTACTACACTGTGCATTTCGTCTAATGCGGGTTTTTCAGTAAATTCTAAGTTTTTCAGTGCAACTCACTCATATACAATGTACTACACTGTGCATTTCGTCTAATGCGGGTTTTTCAGTAAATTCTAAGTTTTTCAGTGCAACTCACTCATATACTATGTACTACACTGTACATTTCATCTAATGCGGGTTTTTCAGTAAATTCTAAGTTTTTCAGTGCAACTCACTCATATACTATGTACTACACTGTGCATTTCGTCTAATGCGGGTTTTTCAGTAAATTCTAAGTTTTTCAGTGCAACTCACTCATATACAATGTACTCACACTGTGCATTTCGTCTAATGCGGGTTTTTCAGTAAATTCTAAGTTTTTCAGTGCAACTCACTCATATACAATGTACTACACTGTGCATTTCGTCTAATGCGGGTTTTTCAGTAAATTCTAAGTTTTTCAGTGCAACTCACTCATATACAATGTACTACACTGTGCATTTCGTCTAATGCGGGTTTTTCAGTAAATTCTAAGTTTTTCAGTGCAACTCACTCATATACTATGTACTACACTGTACATTTCATCTAATGCGGGTTTTTCAGTAAATTCTAAGTTTTTCAGTGCAACTCACTCATATACTATGTACTACACTGTGCATTTCGTCTAATGCGGGTTTTTCAGTAAATTCTAAGTTTTTCAGTGCAACTCACTCATATACAATGTACTACACTGTGCATTTCGTCTAATGCGGGTTTTTCAGTAAATTCTAAGTTTTTCAGTGCAACTCACTCATATACAATGTACTACACTGTGCATTTCGTCTAATGCGGGTTTTTCAGTAAATTCTAAGTTTTTCAGTGCAACTCACTCATATACAATGTACTACACTGTGCATTTCGTCTAATGCGGGTTTTTCAGTAAATTCTAAGTTTTTCAGTGCAACTCACTCATATACAATGTACTACACTGTGCATTTTCGTCTAATGCGGGTTTTTCAGTAAATTCTAAGTTTTTCAGTGCAACTCACTCATATACAATGTACTACACTGTGCATTTCGTCTAATGCGGGTTTTTCAGTAAATTCTAAGTTTTTCAGTGCAAACTCACTCATATACTATGTACTACACTGTACATTTCATCTAATGCGGGTTTTTCAGTAAATTCTAAGTTTTTCAGTGCAACTCACTCATATACTATGTACTACACTGTGCATTTCGTCTAATGCGGGTTTTTCAGTAAATTCTAATTTTTTCAGTGCAACTCACTCATATACTATGTACTACACTGTACATTTCGTCTAATGCGGGTTTTTCAGTAAATTCTAAATTTTTCAGTGCAACTCACTCATATACAATGTACTACACTGTGCATTTCGTCTAATGCGGGTTTTTCAGTAAATTCTAAGTTTTTCAGTGCAACTCACTCATATACAATGTACTACACTGTGCATTTCGTCTAATGCGGGTTTTTCAGTAAATTCTAAGTTTTTCAGTGCAACTCACTCATATACAATGTACTACACTGTGCATTTCGTCTAATGCGGGTTTTTCAGTAAATTCTAAGTTTTTCAGTGCAACTCACTCATATACTATGTACTACACTGTACATTTCATCTAATGCGGGTTTTTCAGTAAATTCTAAGTTTTTCAGTGCAACTCACTCATATACTATGTACTACACTGTGCATTTCGTCTAATGCGGGTTTTTTCAGTAAATTCTAATTTTTTCAGTGCAACTCACTCATATACTATGTACTACACTGTACATTTCGTCTAATGCGGGTTTTTCAGTAAATTCTAAATTTTTCAGTGCAACTCACTCATATACAATGTACTACACTGTGCATTTCGTCTAATGCGGGTTTTTCAGTAAATTCTAAGTTTTTCAGTGCAACTCACTCATATACAATATACTAAACTGTGCATTACGTCTAATGCGGGTTTTTCAGTAAATTCTAAGTTTTTCAGTGCAACTCACTCATATACAATGTACTACACTGTGCATTTCGTCTAATGCGGGTTTTTCAGTAAATTCTAAGTTTTTCAGTGCAACTCACTCATATTCAATGTACTACACTGTGCATTTCCTCTAATGCGGGTTTTTCAGTAAATTCCTAAGTTTTTCAGTGCAACTCACTCATATACAATGTACTACACTGTGCATTTGGTCTAATGCGGGTTTGTCAGTAAATTCTAAGTTTTTCAGTGCAACTCACTCATATACAATGTACTACACTGTGCATTTCGTCTAATGCGGGTTTTTCAGTAAATTCTAAGTTTTTCAGTGCAACTCACTCATATACTATGTACTACACTGTGCATTTCGTCTAATGCGGGTTTTTCAGTAAATTCTAAGTTTTTCAGTGCAACTCACTCATATACAATGTACTACACTGTGCATTTCTTCTAATGCGGGTTTTTCAGTAAATTCTAAGTTTTTCAGTGCAACTCACTCATATACAATGTACTACACTGTGCATTTCGTCTAATGCGGGTTTTTCAGTAAATTCTAATTTTTTCAGTGCAACTCACTCATATACAATGTACTACACTGTGCATTTCGTCTAATGCGGGTTTTTCAGTAAATTCTAAGTTTTTCAGTGCAACTCACTCATATACAATGTACTAACACTGTGCATTTCGTCTAATGCGGGTTTTTCAGTAAATTCTAAGTTTTTCAGTGCAATGCACTCATAGTCAATGTACTACACTGTGCATTTCGTCTAATGCGGGTTTTTCAGTAAATTCTAAGTTTTTCAGTGCAACTCACTCATATACAATGTACTACACTGTGCATTTCGTCTAATGCGGGTTTTCAGTAAATTCTAAGTTTTTCAGTGCAACTCACTTATATACAATGTACTACACTGTGCATTTTGTCTAATGCGGGTTTTTCAGTAAATTCTAAGTTTTTCAGTGCAACTCACTCATATACAATGTACTACACTGTGCATTTCGTCTAATGCGGGTTTTTCAGTAAATTCTAAGTTTTTCAGTGCAACTCACTCATATACAATGTACTACACTGTGCATTTCGTCTAATGCGGGTTTTTCAGTAAATTCTAAGTTTTTCAGTGCAACTCACTCATATACAATGTACTACACTGTGCATTTCGTCTAATGCGGGTTTTTTCAGTAAATTCTAAGTTTTTCAGTGCAACTCACTCATATACAATGTATTACACTGTGCATTTCGTCTAATGCGGGTTTTTCAGTAAATTCTAAGTTTTTCAGTGCAACTCACTCATATACTATGTACTACACTGTACATTTCATCTAATGCGGGTTTTTCAGTAAATTCTAAGTTTTTCAGTGCAACTCACTCATATACTATGTACTACACTGTGCATTTCGTCTAATGCGGGTTTTTCAGTAAATTCTAAGTTTTTCAGTGCAACTCACTCATATACAATGTACTACACTGTGCATTTCGTCTAATGCGGGTTTTTCAGTAAATTCTAAGTTTTTCAGTGCAACTCACTCATATACAATGTACTACACTGTGCATTTCGTCTAATGCGGGTTTTTCAGTAAATTCTAAGTTTTTCAGTGCAACTCACTCATATACAATGTACTACACTGTGCATTTCGTCTAATGCGGGTTTTTCAGTAAATTCTAAGTTTTTCAGTGCAACTCACTCATATACTATGTACTACACTGTACATTTCATCTAATGCGGGTTTTTCAGTAAATTCTAAGTTTTTCAGTGCAACTCACTCATATACTATGTACTACACTGTGCATTTCGTCTAATGCGGGTTTTTCAGTAAATTCTAAGTTTTTCAGTGCAACTCACTCATATACAATGTACTACACTGTGCATTTCGTCTAATGCGGGTTTTTCAGTAAATTCTAAGTTTTTCAGTGCAACTCACTCATATACAATGTACTACACTGTGCATTTCGTCTAATGCGGGTTTTTCAGTAAATTCTAAGTTTTTCAGTGCAACTCACTCATATACAATGTACTACACTGTGCATTTCGTCTAATGCGGGTTTTTCAGTAAATTCTAAGTTTTTCAGTGCAACTCACTCATATACAATGTACTACACTGTGCATTTCGTCTAATGCGGGTTTTTCAGTAAATTCTAAGTTTTTCAGTGCAACTCACTCATATACAATGTACTACACTGTGCATTTCGTCTAATGCGGGTTTTTCAGTAAATTCTAAGTCTTTCAGTGCAACTCACTCATATACTATGTACTACACTGTACATTTCATCTAATGCGGGTTTTTCAGTAAATTCTAAGTTTTTCAGTGCAACTCACTCATATACTATGTACTACACTGTGCATTTCGTATAATGCGGGTTTTTCAGTAAATTCTAATTTTTTCAGTGCAACTCACTCATATACTATGTACTACACTGTACATTTCGTCTAATGCGGGTTTTTCAGTAAATTCTAAATTTTTCAGTGCAACTCACTCATATACAATGTACTACACTGTGCATTTCGTCTAATGCGGGTTTTTCAGTAAATTCTAAGTTTTTCAGTGCAACTCACTCATATACAATATACTACACTGTGCATTACGTCTAATGCGGGTTTTTCAGTAAATTCTAAGTTTTTCAGTGCAACTCACTCATATACAATGTACTACACTGTGCATTTCGTCTAATGCGGGTTTTTCAGTAAATTCTAAGTTTTTCAGTGCAACGCACTCATATTCAATGTACTACACTGTGCATTTCCTCTAATGCGGGTTTTTCAGTAAATTCTAAGTTTTTCAGTGCAACTCACTCATATACAATGTACTACACTGTGCATTTGGTCTAATGCGGGTTTGTCAGTAAATTCTAAGTTTTTCAGTGCAACTCACTCATATACAATGTACTACACTGTGCATTTCGTCTAATGCGGGTTTTTCAGTAAATTCTAAGTTTTTCAGTGCAACTCACTCATATACTATGTACTACACTGTGCATTTCGTCTAATGCGGGTTTTTCAGTAAATTCTAAGTTTTTCAGTGCAACTCACTCATATACAATGTACTACACTGTGCATTTCTTCTAATGCGGGTTTTTCAGTAAATTCTAAGTTTTTCAGTGCAACTCACTCATATACAATGTACTACACTGTGCATTTCGTCTAATGCGGGTTTTTCAGTAAATTCTAATTTTTTCAGTGCAACTCACTCATATACAATGTACTACACTGTGCATTTCGTCTAATGCGGGTTTTTCAGTAAATTCTAAGTTTTTCAGTGCAACACACTCATATACAATATACTACACTGTGCATTTCGTCTAATGCCGGTATTTCAGTAAATTCTAAGTTTTTCAGTGCAACTCACTCATATACAATGTACTACACTGTGCATTTCGTCTAATGCGGGTTTTTCAGTAAATTCTAAGTTTTTCAGTGCAATGCACTCATAGTCAATGTACTACACTGTGCATTTCGTCTAATGCGGGTTTTTCAGTAAATTCTAAGTTTTTCAGTGCAACTCACTCATATACAATGTACTACACTGTGCATTTCGTCTAATGCGGGTTTTTCAGTAAATTCTAAGTTTTTCAGTGCAATGCACTCATAGTCAATGTACTACACTGTGCATTTCGTCTAATGCGGGTTTTTTCAGTAAATTCTAAGTTTTTCAGTGCAACTCACTCATATACAATGTACTACACTGTGCATTTCGTCTAATGCGGGTTTTTCAGTAAATTCTAAGTTTTTCAGTGCAACTCACTCATATACAATGTACTACACTGTGCATTTCGTCTAATGCGGGTTTTTCAGTAAATTCTAAGTTTTTCAGTGCAACTCACTCATATACAATGTACTACACTGTGCATTTCGTCTAATGCGGGTTTTTCAGTAAATTCTAAGTTTTTCAGTGCAACTCACTCATATACAATTTACTACACTGTGCATTTCGTCTAATGCGGGTTTTTCAGTAAATTCTAAGTTTTTCAGTGCAACTCACTCATATACTATGTACTACACTGTACATTTCATCTAATGCGGGTTTTTATGTAAATTCTAAGTTTTTCAGTGCAACTCACTCATATACTATGTACTACACTGTGCATTTCGTCTAATGCGGGTTTTTCAGTAAATTCTAATTTTTTCAGTGCAACTCACTCATATACTATGTACTACACTGTACATTTCGTCTAATGCGGGTTTTTCAGTAAATTCTAAATTTTTCAGTGCAACTCACTCATATACAATGTACTACACTGTGCATTTCGTCTAATGCGGGTTTTTCAGTAAATTCTAAGTTTTTCAGTGCAACTCACTCATATACAATATACTACACTGTGCATTACGTCTAATGCGGGTTTTTCAGTAAATTCTAAGTTTTTCAGTGCAACTCACTCATATACAATGTACTACACTGTGCATTTCGTCTAATGCGGGTTTTTCAGTAAATTCTAAGTTTTTCAGTGCAACGCACTCATATTCAATGTACTACACTGTGCATTTCCTCTAATGCGGGTTTTTCAGTAAATTCTAAGTTTTTCAGTGCAACTCACTCATATACAATGTACTACACTGTGCATTTGGTCTAATGCGGGTTTGTCAGTAAATTCTAAGTTTTTCAGTGCAACTCACTCATATACAATGTACTACACTGTGCATTTCGTCTAATGCGGGTTTTTCAGTAAATTCTAAGTTTTTCAGTGCAACTCACTCATATACTATGTACTACACGGGTTTTTCAGTAAATTCTAATTTTTTCAGTGCAACTCACTCATATACAATGTACTACACTGTGCATTTCGTCTAATGCGGGTTTTTCAGTAAATTCTAAGTTTTTCAGTGCAACTCACTCATATACAATGTACTACACTGTGCATTTCTTCTAATGCTGGTTTTTCAGTAAATTCTAAGTTTTTCAGTGCAACTCACTCATATACAATGTACTACACTGTGCATTTCGTCTAATGCGGGTTTTTCAGTAAATTCTAATTTTTTCAGTGCAACTCACTCATATACAATGTACTACACTGTGCATTTCGTCTAATGCGGGTTTTTCAGTAAATTCTAAGTTTTTCAGTGCAACACACATATACAATATACTACACTGTGCATTTCGTCTAATGCCGGTATTTCAGTAAATTCTAAGTTTTTCAGTGCAACTCACTCATATACAATGTACTACACTGTGCATTTCGTCTAATGCGGGTTTTTCAGTAAATTCTAAGTTTTTCAGTGCAATGCACTCATAGTCAATGTACTACACTGTGCATTTCGTCTAATGCGGGTTTTTCAGTAAATTCTAAGTTTTTCAGTGCAACTCACTCATATACAATGTACTACACTGTGCATTTCGTCTAATGCGGGTTTTTCAGTAAATTCTAAGTTTTTCAGTGCAACTCACTCATATACAATGTACTACACTGTGCATTTCGTCTAATGCGGGTTTTTCAGTAAATTCTAAGTTTTTCAGTGCAACTCACTCATATACAATGTACTACACTGTGCATTTCGTCTAATGCGGGTTTTTCAGTAAATTCTAAGTTTTTCAGTGCAACTCACTCATATACAATGTACTACACTGTGCATTTCGTCTAATGCGGGTTTTTCAGTAAATTCTAAGTTTTTCAGTGCAACTCACTCATATACTATGTACTACACTGTACATTTCATCTAATGCGGGTTTTTCAGTAAATTCTAAGTTTTTCAGTGCAACTCACTCATATACTATGTACTACACTGTGCATTTCGTCTAATGCGGGTTTTTCAGTAAATTCTAAGTTTTTCAGTGCAACTCACTCATATACAATGTACTACACTGTGCATTTCGTCTAATGCGGGTTTTTCAGTAAATTCTAAGTTTTTCAGTGCAACTCACTCATATACAATGTACTACACTGTGCATTTCGTCTAATGCGGGTTTTTCAGTAAATTCTAAGTTTTTCAGTGCAACTCACTCATATACAATGTACTACACTGTGCATTTCGTCTAATGCGGGTTTTTCAGTAAATTCTAAGTTTTTCAGTGCAACTCACTCATATACAATGTACTACACTGTGCATTTCGTCTAATGCGGGTTTTTCAGTAAATTCTAAGTTTTTCAGTGCAACTCACTCATATACAATGTACTACACTGTGCATTTCGTCTAATGCGGGTTTTTCAGTAAATTCTAAGTCTTTCAGTGCAACTCACTCATATACTATGTACTACACTGTACATTTCATCTAATGCGGGTTTTTCAGTAAATTCTAAGTTTTTCAGTGCAACTCACTCATATACTATGTACTACACTGTGCATTTCGTCTAATGCGGGTTTTTCAGTAAATTCTAATTTTTTCAGTGCAACTCACTCATATACTATGTACTACACTGTACATTTCGTCTAATGCGGGTTTTTCAGTAAATTCTAAATTTTTCAGTGCAACTCACTCATATACAATGTACTACACTGTGCATTTCGTCTAATGCTGGTTTTTCAGTAAATTCTAAGTTTTTCAGTGCAACTCACTCATATACAATGTACTACACTGTGCATTTCGTCTAATGCGGGTTTTTCAGTAAATTCTAAGTTTTTCAGTGCAACTCACTCATATACAATGTACTACACTGTGCATTTCGTCTAATGCGGGTTTTTCAGTAAATTCTAAGTTTTTCAGTGCAACTCACTCATATACTATGTACTACACTGTACATTTCATCTAATGCGGGTTTTTCAGTAAATTCTAAGTTTTTCAGTGCAACTCACTCATATACTATGTACTACACTGTGCATTTCGTCTAATGCGGGTTTTTCAGTAAATTCTAATTTTTTCAGTGCAACTCACTCATATACTATGTACTACACTGTACATTTCGTCTAATGCGGGTTTTTCAGTAAATTCTAAATTTTTCAGTGCAACTCACTCATATACAATGTACTACACTGTGCATTTCGTCTAATGCGGGTTTTTCAGTAAATTCTAAGTTTTTCAGTGCAACTCACTCATATACAATATACTACACTGTGCATTACGTCTAATGCGGGTTTTTCAGTAAATTCTAAGTTTTTCAGTGCAACTCACTCATATACAATGTACTACACTGTGCATTTCGTCTAATGCGGGTTTTTCAGTAAATTCTAAGTTTTTCAGTGCAACGCACTCATATTCAATGTACTACACTGTGCATTTCCTCTAATGCGGGTTTTTCAGTAAATTCTAAGTTTTTCAGTGCAACTCACTCATATACAATGTACTACACTGTGCATTTGGTCTAATGCGGGTTTGTCAGTAAATTCTAAGTTTTTCAGTGCAACTCACTCATATACAATGTACTACACTGTGCATTTCGTCTAATGCGGGTTTTTCAGTAAATTCTAAGTTTTTCAGTGCAACTCACTCATATACTATGTACTACACTGTGCATTTCGTCTAATGCGGGTTTTTCAGTAAATTCTAAGTTTTTCAGTGCAACTCACTCATATACAATGTACTACACTGTGCATTTCTTCTAATGCGGGTTTTTCAGTAAATTCTAAGTTTTTCAGTGCAACTCACTCATATACAATGTACTACACTGTGCATTTCGTCTAATGCGGGTTTTTCAGTAAATTCTAATTTTTTCAGTGCAACTCACTCATATACAATGTACTACACTGTGCATTTCGTCTAATGCGGGTTTTTCAGTAAATTCTAAGTTTTTCAGTGCAACACACTCATATACAATATACTACACTGTGCATTTCGTCTAATGCCGGTATTTCAGTAAATTCTAAGTTTTTCAGTGCAACTCACTCATATACAATGTACTACACTGTGCATTTCGTCTAATGCGGGTTTTTCAGTAAATTCTAAGTTTTTCAGTGCAATGCACTCATAGTCAATGTACTACACTGTGCATTTCGTCTAATGCGGGTTTTTCAGTAAATTCTAAGTTTTTCAGTGCAACTCACTCATATACAATGTACTACACTGTGCATTTCGTCTAATGCGGGTTTTTCAGTAAATTCTAAGTTTTTCAGTGCAATGCACTCATAGTCAATGTACTACACTGTGCATTTCGTCTAATGCGGGTTTTTCAGTAAATTCTAAGTTTTTCAGTGCAACTCACTCATATACAATGTACTACACTGTGCATTTCGTCTAATGCGGGTTTTTCAGTAAATTCTAAGTTTTTCAGTGCAACTCACTCATATACAATGTACTACACTGTGCATTTCGTCTAATGCGGGTTTTTCAGTAAATTCTAAGTTTTTCAGTGCAACTCACTCATATACAATGTACTACACTGTGCATTTCGTCTAATGCGGGTTTTTCAGTAAATTCTAAGTTTTTCAGTGCAACTCACTCATATACAATTTACTACACTGTGCATTTCGTCTAATGCGGGTTTTTCAGTAAATTCTAAGTTTTTCAGTGCAACTCACTCATATACTATGTACTACACTGTACATTTCATCTAATGCGGGTTTTTATGTAAATTCTAAGTTTTTCAGTGCAACTCACTCATATACTATGTACTACACTGTGCATTTCGTCTAATGCGGGTTTTTCAGTAAATTCTAATTTTTTCAGTGCAACTCACTCATATACTATGTACTACACTGTACATTTCGTCTAATGCGGGTTTTTCAGTAAATTCTAAATTTTTCAGTGCAACTCACTCATATACAATGTACTACACTGTGCATTTCGTCTAATGCGGGTTTTTCAGTAAATTCTAAGTTTTTCAGTGCAACTCACTCATATACAATATACTACACTGTGCATTACGTCTAATGCGGGTTTTTCAGTAAATTCTAAGTTTTTCAGTGCAACTCACTCATATACAATGTACTACACTGTGCATTTCGTCTAATGCGGGTTTTTCAGTAAATTCTAAGTTTTTCAGTGCAACGCACTCATATTCAATGTACTACACTGTGCATTTCCTCTAATGCGGGTTTTTCAGTAAATTCTAAGTTTTTCAGTGCAACTCACTCATATACAATGTACTACACTGTGCATTTGGTCTAATGCGGGTTTGTCAGTAAATTCTAAGTTTTTCAGTGCAACTCACTCATATACAATGTACTACACTGTGCATTTCGTCTAATGCGGGTTTTTCAGTAAATTCTAAGTTTTTCAGTGCAACTCACTCATATACTATGTACTACACTGTGCATTTCGTCTAATGCGGGTTTTTCAGTAAATTCTAAGTTTTTCAGTGCAACTCACTCATATACAATGTACTACACTGTGCATTTCTTCTAATGCTGGTTTTTCAGTAAATTCTAAGTTTTTCAGTGCAACTCACTCATATACAATGTACTACACTGTGCTTTTCGTCTAATGCGGGTTTTTCAGTAAATTCTAATTTTTTCAGTGCAACTCACTCATATACAATGTACTACACTGTGCATTTCGTCTAATGCGGGTTTTTCAGTAAATTCTAAGTTTTTCAGTGCAACACACATATACAATATACTACACTGTGCATTTCGTCTAATGCCGGTATTTCAGTAAATTCTAAGTTTTTCAGTGCAACTCACTCATATACAATGTACTACACTGTGCATTTCGTCTAATGTGGGTTTTTCAGTAAATTCTAAGTTTTTCAGTGCAATGCACTCATAGTCAATGTACTACACTGTGCATTTCGTCTAATGCGGGTTTTTCAGTAAATTCTAAGTTTTTCAGTGCAACTCACTCATATACAATGTACTACACTGTGCATTTCGTCTAATGCGGGTTTTTCAGTAAATTCTAAGTTTTTCAGTGCAACTCACTCATATACAATGTACTACACTGTGCATTTCGTCTAATACGGGTTTTTCAGTAAATTCTAAGTTTTTCAGTGCAACTCACTCATATACAATGTACTACACTGTGCATTTCGTCTAATGCATTTTTTTCAGTAAATTCTAAGTTTTTCAGTGCAACTCACTCATATACAATGTACTACACTGTGCATTTCGTCTAATGCGGGTTTTTCAGTAAATTCTAAGTTTTTCAGTGCAACTCACTCATATACTATGTACTACACTGTGCATTTCGTCTAATGCGGGTTTTTCAGTAAATTCTAAGTTTTTCAGTGCAACTCACTCATATACAATGTACTACACTGTGCATTTCGTCTAATGCGGGTTTTTCAGTAAATTCTAAGTTTTTCAGTGCAACTCACTCATATACTATGTACTATACTGTACATTTCGTCTAATGCGGGTTTTTCAGTAAATTCTAAATTTTTCAGTGCAACTCACTCATATACAATGTACTACACTGTGCATTTCGTCTAATGCGGGTTTTTCAGTAAATTCTAAGTTTTTCAGTGCAACTCACTCATATACAATATACTGCACTGTGCATTACGTCTAATGCGGGTTTTTCAGTAAATTCTAAGTTTTTCAGTGCAACTCACTCATATACAATGTACTACACTGTGCATTTCGTCTAATGCGGGTTTTTCAGTAAATTCTAAGTTTTTCAGTGCAACTCACTCATATACAATGTACTACACTGTGCATTTCGTCTAATGCGGGTTTTTCAGTAAATTCTAAGTTTTTCAGTGCAACTCACTCATATACTATGTACTACACTGTGCATTTCGTCTAATATGGGTTTTTCAGTAAATTCTAAGTTTTTCAGTGCAACTCACTCATATACAATGTACTACACTGTGCATTTCGTCTAATGCGGGTTTTTCAGTAAATTCTAAGTTTTTCAGTGCAACTCACTCATATACTATGTACTATACTGTACATTTCGTCTAATGCGGGTTTTTCAGTAAATTCTAAATTTTTCAGTGCAACTCACTCATATACAATGTACTACACTGTGCATTTCGTCTAATGCGGGTTTTTCAGTAAATTCTAAGTTTTTCAGTGCAACTCACTCATATACAATATACTACACTGTGCATTACGTCTAATGCGGGTTTTTCAGTAAATTCTAAGTTTTTCAGTGCAACTCACTCATATACAATGTACTACACTGTGCATTTCGTCTAATGCGGGTTTTTCAGTAAATTCTAAGTTTTTCAGTGCAACTCACTCATATACAATGTACTACACTGTGCATTTCTTCTAATGCGGGTTTTTCAGTAAATTCTAAGTTTTTCAGTGCAACTCACTCATATACAATGTACTACACTGTGCATTTCGTCTAATGCGGGTTTTTCAGTAAATTCTAATTTTTTCAGTGCAACTCACTCATATACAATGTACTAAACTGTGCATTTCGTCTAATGCGGGTTTTTCAGTAAATTCTAATTTTTTCAGTGCAACTCACTCATATGCAATGTACTACACTGTGCATTTCGTCTAATGCGGGTTTTTCAGTAAATTCTAAATTTTTCAGTGCAACTCACTCATATACAATGTACTACACTGTGCATTTCGTCTAATGCGGGTTTTTCAGTAAATTCTAAGTTTTTCAGTGCAACTCACTCATATACAATATACTACACTGTGCATTACGTCTAATGCGGGTTTTTCAGTAAATTCTAAGTTTTTCAGTGCAACTCACTCATATACAATGTACTACACTGTGCATTTCGTCTAATGCGGGTTTTTCAGTAAATTCTAAGTTTTTCAGTGCAACTCACTCATATACTATGTACTATACTGTACATTTCGTCTAATGCGGGTTTTTCAGTTAATTCTAAATTTTTCAGTGCAACTCACTCATATACAATGTACTACACTGTGCATTTCGTCTAATGCGGGTTTTTCAGTAAATTCTAAGTTTTTCAGTGCAACTCACTCATATACAATATACTGCACTGTGCATTACGTCTAATGCGGGTTTTTCAGTAAATTCTAAGTTTTTCAGTGCAACTCACTCATATACAATGTACTACACTGTGCATTTCGTCTAATGCGGGTTTTTCAGTAAATTCTAAGTTTTTCAGTGCAACTCACTCATATACAATGTACTACACTGTGCATTTCGTCTAATGCGGGTTTTTTCAGTAAATTCTAAGTTTTTCAGTGCAACTCACTCATATACTATGTACTACACTGTGCATTTCGTCTAATATGGGTTTTTCAGTAAATTCTAAGTTTTTCAGTGCAACTCACTCATATACAATGTACTACACTGTGCATTTCGTCTAATGCGGGTTTTTCAGTAAATTCTAAGTTTTTCAGTGCAACTCACTCATATACTATGTACTATACTGTACATTTCGTCTAATGCGGGTTTTTCAGTAAATTCTAAATTTTTCAGTGCAACTCACTCATATACAATGTACTACACTGTGCATTTCGTCTAATGCGGGTTTTTCAGTAAATTCTAAGTTTTTCAGTGCAACTCACTCATATACAATATACTACACTGTGCATTACGTCTAATGCGGGTTTTTCAGTAAATTCTAAGTTTTTCAGTGCAACGCACTCATATACAATGTACTACACTGTGCATTTCGTCTAATGCGGGTTTTTCAGTAAATTCTAAGTTTTTCAGTGCAACTCACTCATATACAATGTACTACACTGTGCATTTCTTCTAATGCGGGTTTTTCAGTAAATTCTAAGTTTTTCAGTGCAACTCACTCATATACAATGTACTACACTGTGCATTTCGTCTAATGCGGGTTTTTCAGTAAATTCTAATTTTTTCAGTGCAACTCACTCATATACAATGTACTAAACTGTGCATTTCGTCTAATGCGGGTTTTTCAGTAAATTCTAAGTTTTTCAGTGCAACTCACTCATATGCAATGTACTACACTGTGCATTTCGTCTAATGCGGGTTTTTCAGTAAATTCTAAATTTTTCAGTGCAACTCACTCATATACAATGTACTACACTGTGCATTTCGTCTAATGCGGGTTTTTCAGTAATTCTAAGTTTTTCAGTGCAACTCACTCATATACAATATACTACACTGTGCATTACGTCTAATGCGGGTTTTTCAGTAAATTCTAAGTTTTTCAGTGCAACTCACTCATATACAATGTACTACACTGTGCATTTCGTCTAATGCGGGTTTTTCAGTAAATTCTAAGTTTTTCAGTGCAACTCACTCATATACAATGTACTACACTGTGCATTTCGTCTAATGCGGGTTTTTCAGTAAATTCTAAGTTTTTCAGTGCAACTCACTCATATACAATGTACTACACTGTGCATTTCGTCTAATGCGGGTTTTTCAGTAAATTCTAAGTTTTTCAGTGCAACGCACTCATATTCAATGTACTACACTGTGCATTTCCTCTAATGCGGGTTTTTCAGTAAATTCTAAGTTTTTCAGTGCAACTCACTCATATACAATGTACTACACTGTGCATTTCGTCTAATGCGGGTTTTTCAGTAAATTCTAAGTTTTTCAGTGCAACTCACTCATATACAATATACTACACTGTGCATTTCGTCTAATGCCGGTATTTCAGTAAATTCTAAGTTTTTCAGTGCAACTCACTCATATACAATGTACTACACTGTGCATTTCGTCTAATGCGGGTTTTTCAGTAAATTCTAAGTTTTTCAGTGCAATGCACTCATAGTCAATGTACTACACTGTGCATTTCGTCAAATGCGGGTTTTTCAGTAAATTCTAAGTTTTTCAGTGCAACTCACTCATATACAATGTACTACACTGTGCATTTCGTCTAATACGGGTTTTTCAGTAAATTCTAAGTTTTTCAGTGCAACTCACTCATATACAATGTACTACACTGTGCATTTCGTCTAATGCGGGTTTTTCAGTAAATTCTAATTTTTTCAGTGCAACTCACTCATATACAATGTACTAAACTGTGCATTTCGTCTAATGCGGGTTTTTCAGTAAATTCTAAGTTTTTCAGTGCAACTCACTCATATGCAATGTACTACACTGTGCATTTCGTCTAATGCGGGTTTTTCAGTAAATTCTAAGTTTTTCAGTGCAACTCACTCATATACTATGTACTACACTGTGCATTTCGACTATTGCGGGTTTTTCAGTAAATTCTAAGTTTTTCAGTGCAACTCACTCATATACAATGTACTACACTGTGCATTTCGTCTAATGCGGGTTTTTCAGTAAATTCTAAGTTTTTCAGTGCAACTCACTCATATACAATGTACTACACTGTGCATTTCGTCTAATGCGGGTTTTTCAGTAAATTCTAAGTTTTTCAGTGCAATGCACTCATAGTCAATGTACTACACTGTGCATTTCGTCTAATGCGGGTTTTTCAGTAAATTCTAAGTTTTTCAGTGCAACTCACTCATATACAATGTACTACACTGTGCATTTCGTCTAATGCGGGTTTTTCAGTAAATTCTAAGTTTTTCAGTGCAACTCACTTATATACAACGTACTACACTGTGCATTTCGTCTAATGCGGGTTTTTCAGTAAATTCTAAGTTTTTCAGTGCAACTCACTCATATACAATGTACTAACACTGTGCATTTCGTCTAATGCGGGTTTTTCAGTAAATTCTAAGTTTTTCAGTGCAACGCACTCATATTCAATGTACTACACTGTGCAATTTCGTCTAATGCGGGTTTTTCAGTAAATTCTAAGTTTTTCAGTGCAACTCACTCATATACAATGTACTACACTGTGCATTTCGTCTAATGCGGGTTTTTCAGTAAATTCTAAGTTTTTCAGTGCAACTCACTCATATACAATATACTACACTGTGCATTTCGGTCTAATGCCTGTATTTCAGTAAATTCTAAGTTTTTCAGTGCAACTCACTCATATACAATGTACTACACTGTGCATTTCGTCTAATGCGGTTTTTCAGTAAATTCTAAGTTTTTCAGTGCAATGCACTCATAGTCAATGTACTACACTGTGCATTTCGTCAAATGCGGGTTTTTCAGTAAATTCTAAGTTTTTCAGTGCAACTCACTCATATACAATGTACTACACTGTGCATTTCGTCTAATACGGGTTTTTCAGTAAATTCTAAGTTTTTCAGTGCAACTCACTCATATACAATGTACTACACTGTGCATTTCGTCTAATGCGGGTTTTTCAGTAAATTCTAATTTTTTCAGTGCAACTCACTCATATACAATGTACTAAACTGTGCATTTCGTCTAATGCGGGTTTTTTCAGTAAATTCTAAGTTTTTCAGTGCAACTCACTCATATGCAATGTACTACACTGTGCATTTCGTCTAATGCGGGTTTTTTCAGTAAATTCTAAGTTTTTCAGTGCAACTCACTCATATACTATGTACTACACTGTGCATTTCGACTATTGCGGGTTTTTTCAGTAAATTCTAAGTTTTTCAGTGCAACTCACTCATATACAATGTACTACACTGTGCATTTCGTCTAATGCGGGTTTTTCAGTAAATTCTAAGTTTTTCAGTGCAACTCACTCATATACAATGTACTACACTGTGCATTTCGTCTAATGCGGGTTTTTCAGTAAATTCTAAGTTTTTCAGTGCAATGCACTCATAGTCAATGTACTACACTGTGCATTTCGTCTAATGCGGTTTTTCAGTAAATTCTAAGTTTTTCAGTGCAACTCACTCATATACAATGTACTACACTGTGCATTTCGTCTAATGCGGGTTTTTCAGTAAATTCTAAGTTTTTCAGTGCAACTCACTTATATACAACGTACTACACTGTGCATTTCGTCTAATGCGGGTTTTTCAGTAAATTCTAAGTTTTTCAGTGCAACTCACTCATATACAATGTACTACACTGTGCATTTCGTCCAATGCGGGTTTTTCAGTAAATTCTAAGTTTTTCAGTGCAACTCACTCATATACTATGTACTACACTGTACATTTCATCTAATGCGGGTTTTTCAGTAAATTCTAAGTTTTTCAGTGCAACTCACTCATATACTATGTACTACACTGTGCATTTCGTCTAATGCGGGTTTTTCAGTAAATTCTAATTTTTTCAGTGCAACTCACTCATATACTATGTACTACACTGTACATTTCGTCTAATGCGGGTTTTTCAGTAAATTCTAAAATTTTCAGTGCAACTCACTCATATACAATGTACTACACTGTGCATTTCGTCTAATGCGGGTTTTTCAGTAAATTCTAAGTTTTTCAGTGCAACTCACTCATATACAATATACTACACTGTGCATTACGTCTAATGCGGGTTTTTCAGTAAATTCTAAGTTTTTCAGTGCAACTCACTCATATACAATGTACTACACTGTGCATTTCGTCTAATGCGGGTTTTTCAGTAAATTCTAAGTTTTTCAGTGCAACGCACTCATATTCAATGTACTACACTGTGCATTTCCTCTAATGCGGGTTTTTCAATAAATTCTAAGTTTTTCAGTGCAACTCACTCATATACTATGTACTACACTGTGCATTTCGTCTAATGCGGGTTTTTCAGTAAATTCTAAGTTTTTCAGTGCAACTCACTCATATACAATGTACTACACTGTGCATTTCTTCTAATGCGGGTTTTTCAGTAATTCTAAGTTTTTCAGTGCAACTCACTCATATACAATGTACTACACTGTGCATTTCGTCTAATGCGGGTTTTTCAGTAAATTCTAATTTTTTCAGTGCAACTCACTCATATACAATGTACTACACTGTGCATTTCGTCTAATGCGGGTTTTTCAGTAAATTCTAAGTTTTTCAGTGCAACTCACTCATATACTATGTACTATACTGTACATTTCGTCTAATGCGGGTTTTTCAGTAAATTCTAAATATTTCAGTGCAACTCACTCATATACAATGTACTACACTGTGCATTTCGTCTAATGCGGGTTTTTCAGTAAATTCTAAGTTTTTCAGTGCAACTCACTCATATACAATATACTACACTGTGCATTACGTCTAATGCGGGTTTTTCAGTAAATTCTAAGTTTTCAGTGCAACTCACTCATATACAATGTACTACACTGTGCATTTCGTCTAATGCGGGTTTTTCAGTAAATTCTAAGTTTTTCAGTGCAACTCACTCATATACAATGTACTACACTGTGCATTTCGTCTAATACGGGTTTTTCAGTAAATTCTAAGTTTTTCAGTGCAACTCACTCATATACAATGTACTACACTGTGCATTTCGTCTAATGCATTTTTTTCAGTAAATTCTAAGTTTTTCAGTGCAACTCACTCATATACAATGTACTACACTGTGCATTTCGTCTAATGCGGGTTTTTCAGTAAATTCTAAGTTTTTCAGTGCAACTCACTCATATACTATGTACTACACTGTGCATTTCGTCTAATGCGGGTTTTTTCAGTAAATTCTAAGTTTTTCAGTGCAACTCACTCATATACAATGTACTACACTGTGCATTTCGTCTAATGCGGGTTTTTCAGTAAATTCTAAGTTTTTCAGTGCAACTCACTCATATACAATGTACTACACTGTGCATTTCGTCTAATGCGGGTTTTTCAGTAAATTCTAAGTTTTTCAGTGCAACTCACTCATATACTATGTACTACACTGTGCATTTCGTCTAATGCGGGTTTTTCAGTAAATTCTAAGTTTTTCAGTGCAACTCACTCATATACAATGTACTACACTGTGCATTTCGTCTAATGCGGGTTTTTCAGTAAATTCTAAGTTTTCAGTGCAACTCACTCATATACTATGTACTACACTGTGCATTTCGTCTAATGCGGGTTTTTCAGTAAATTCTAAGTTTTTCAGTGCAACTCACTCATATACAATGTACTACACTGTGCATTTCTTCTAATGCGGGTTTTTCAGTAAATTCTAAGTTTTTCAGTGCAACTCACTCATATACAATGTACTACACTGTGCATTTCGTCTAATGCGGGTTTTTCAGTAAATTCTAATTTTTTCAGTGCAACTCACTCATATACAATGGACTACACTGTGCATTTCGTCTAATGCGGGTTTTTCAGTAAATTCTAAGTTTTTCAGTGCACTCACTCATATACAATATACTACACTGTGCATTTCGTCTAATGCCGGTATTTCAGTAAATTCTAAGTTTTTCAGTGCAATGCACTCATAGTCAATGTACTACACTGTGCATTTCGTCTAATGCGGGTTTTTCAGTAAATTCTAAGTTTTTCAGTGCAATGCACTCATAGTCAATGTACTACACTGTGCATTTCGTCTAACGCGGGTTTTTCAGTAAATTCTAAGTTTTTCAGTGCAACTCACTCATATACAATGTACTACACTGTGCATTTCGTCTAATACGGGTTTTTCAGTAAATTCTAAGTTTTTCAGTGCAACTCACTCATATACAATGTACTACACTGTGCATTTCGTCTAATACGGGTTTTTCAGTAAATTCTAAGTTTTTCAGTGCAACTCACTCATATACAATGTACTACACTGTGCATTTCGTCTAATGCGGGTTTTTCAGTAAATTCTAAGTTTTTCAGTGCAACTCACTCATATACTATGTACTATACTGTACATTTCGTCTAATGCGGGTTTTTCAGTAAATTCTAAATTTTTCAGTGCAACTCACTCATATACAATGTACTACACTGTGCATTTCGTCTAATGCGGGTTTTTCAGTAAATTCTAAGTTTTTCAGTGCAACTCACTCATATACAATATACTACACTGTACATTACGTCTAATGCGGGTTTTTCAGTAAATTCTAAGTTTTTCAGTGCAACTCACTCATATACAATGTACTACACTGTGCATTTCGTCTAATGCGGGTTTTTCAGTAAATTCTAAGTTTTTCAGTGCAACTCACTCATATACAATGTACTACACTGTGCATTTCGTCTAATGCGGGTTTTTCAGTAAATTCTAAGTTTTTCAGTGCAACTCACTCATATACAATGTACTACACTGTGCATTTCGTCTAATGCGGGTTTTTCAGTCAATTCTAAGTTTTGCAGTGCAACTCACTCATATACAATGTACTACACTGTGCATTTCGTCTAATGCGGGTTTTTCAGTAAATTCTAAGTTTTTCAGTGCAACTCACTCATATACAATGTACTACACTGTGCATTTCGTCTAATGCGGGTTTTTCAGTAAATTCTAAGTTTTTCAGTGCAACTCACTCATATACAATGTACTACACTGTGCATTTCTTCTAATGCGGGTTTTTCAGTAAATTCTAAGTTTTTCAGTGCAATGCACTCATAGTCAATGTACTACACTGTGCATTTCGTCTAATGCGGGTTTTTCAGTAAATTCTAAGTTTTTCAGTGCAACTCACTCATATACAATGTACTACACTGTGCATTTCGTCTAATGCGGGTTTTTCAGTAAATTCTAAATTTTTCAGTGCAACTCACTCATATACAATGTACTACACTGTGCATGTCGTCTAATGCGGGTTTTTCAGTAAATTCTAAGTTTTTCAGTGCAACTCACTCATATACAATGTACTACACTGTGCATTTCGTCTAATACGGGTTTTTCAGTAAATTCTAAGTTTTTCAGTGCAACTCACTCATATACAATGTACTACACTGTGCATTTCGTCTAATGCGGGTTTTTCAGTAAATTCTAATTTTTTCAGTGCAACTCACTCATATACTATGTACTACACTGTGCATTTCGTCTAATGCGGGTTTTTCAGTAAATTCTAAGTTTTTCAGTGCAACTCACTCATATACAATGTACTGCACTGTGCATTTCGTCTAATGCGGGTTTTTCAGTAAATTCTAAGTTTTTCAGTGCAACTCACTCATATACAATGTACTACACTGTGCATTTCGTCTAATGCGGGTTTTTCAGTAAATTCTAAGTTTTTCAGTGCAACTCACTCATATACTATGTACTACTCTGTGCATTTCGTCTAATGCGGGTTTTTCAGTAAATTCTAAGTTTTTCAGTGCAACTCACTCATATACAATGTACTACACTGTGCATTTCGTCTAATGCGGGTTTTTCAGTAAATTCTAAGTTTTTCAGTGCAACTCACTCATATACAATGCACTACACTGTGCATTTCGTCTAATGCGGGTATTTCAGTAAATTCTAAGTTTTTCAGTGCAACTCACTCATATACAATGTACTACACTGTGCATTTCGTCTAATGCGGATTTGTCAGTAAATTCTAAGTTTTTCAGTGCAACTCACTCATATACAATGTACTACACTGTGCATTTCGTCTAATGCGGGTTTTTCAGTAAATTCTAAGTTTTTCAGTGCAACTCACTCATATACTATGTACTACACTGTGCATTTCGTCTAATGCGGGTTTTTCAGTAAATTCTAAGTTTTTCAGTGCAACTCACTCATATACAATGTACTACACTGTGCATTTCTTCTAATGCGGGTTTTTCAGTAAATTCTAAGTTTTTCAGTGCAACTCACTCATATACAATGTACTACACTGTGCATTTCGTCTAATGCGGGTTTTTCAGTAAATTCTAATTTTTTCAGTGCAACTCACTCATATACAATGTACTAAACTGTGCATTTCGTCTAATGCGGGTTTTTCAGTAAATTCTAAGTTTTTCAGTGCAACTCACTCATATACAATGTACTACACTGTGCATTTCGTCTAATGCGGGATTTTCAGTAAATTCTAAGTTTTTCAGTGCAACTCACTCATATACTATGTACTACACTGTGCATTTCGACTATTGCGGGTTTTTCAGTAAATTCTAAGTTTTTCAGTGCAACTCACTCATATACTATGTACTACACTGTGCATTTCGTCTAATGCGGGTTTTTCAGTAAATTCTAAGTTTTTCAGTGCAACTCACTCATATACAATGTACTACACTGTGCATTTCGTCTAATGCGGGTTTTTCAGTAAATTCTAAGTTTTTCAGTGCAACTCACTCATATACAATGTACTACACTGTGCATTTCGTCTAATGCGGGTTTTTCAGTAAATTCTAAGTTTTTCAGTGCAATGCACTCATAGTCAATGTACTACACTGTGCATTTCGTCTAATGCGGGTTTTTCAGTAAATTCTAAGTTTTTCAGTGCAACTCACTCATATACAATGTACTACACTGTGCATTTCGTCTAATGAGGGTTTTTCAGTAAATTCTAAATTTTTCAGTGCAACTCACTCATATACAATGTACTACACTGTGCATTTCGTCTAATGCGGGTTTTTCAGTAAATTCTAAGTTTTTCAGTGCAACTCACTCATATACAATGTACTAAACTGTGCATTTCGTCTAATTTGGGTTTTCAGTAAATTCTAAGTTTTTCAGTGCAACTCACTCATATACCATGTACTACACTGTGCATTTCGTCTAATGCGGGTTTTTCAGTAAATTCTAAGTTTTCCACTGCAACTCACTCATATACAATGTACTACACTGTGCATTTCGTCTAATACGGGTTTTTCAGTAAATTCTAAGTTTTTCAGTGCAACTCACTCATATACAATGTACTACACTGTGCATTTCGTCCAATGAATTTTTTTCAGTAAATTCTAAGTTTTTCAGTGCAACTCACTCATATACAATGTACTACACTGTGCATTTCGTCTAATGCGGGTTTTTCAGTAAATTCTAAGTTTTTCAGTGCAACTCACTCATATACTATGTACTACACTGTGCATTTCGTCTAATGCGGGTTTTTCAGTAAATTCTAAGTTTTTCAGTGCAACTCACTCATATACAATGTACTACACTTTGCATTTCGTCTAATGCGGGTTTTTCAGTAAATTCTAAGTTTTTCAGTGCAACTCACTCATATACAATGTACTACACTGTGCATTTCGTCTAATGCGGGTTTTTCAGTAAATTCTAAGTTTTTCAGTGCAACTCACTCATATACAATGTACTACACTGTGCATTTCGTCTAATGCGGGTTTTTCAGTAAATTCTAAGTTTTTCAGTGCAACTCACTCATATACAATGTACTACACTGTGCATTTCGTCTAATGCGGGTTTTTCAGTAAATTCTAAGTTTTTCAGTGCAACTCACTCATATACAATGTACTACACTGTGCATTTCGTCTAATGCGGGTATTTCAGTAAATTCTAAGTTTTTCAGTGCAACTCACTCATATACAATGTACTACACTGTGCATTTCGTCTAATGCGGGTTTTTCAGTAAATTCTAAGTTTTTCAGTGCAACGCACTCATATTCAATGTACTACACTGTGCATTTCCTCTAATGCGGGTTTTTCAGTAAATTCTAAGTTTTTCAGTGCAACTCACTCATATACCATGTACTACACTGTGCATTTCGTCTAATGCGGGTTTTTCAGTAAATTCTAAGTTTTTCAGTGCAACTCACTCATATACAATGTACTACACTGTGCATTTCGTCTAATGCGGGTATTTCAGTAAATTCTAAGTTTTTCAGTGCAACTCACTCATATACAATGTACTACACTGTGCATTTCGTCTAATGCGGGTTTTTCAGTAAATTCTAAGTTTTTCAGTGCAACTCACTCATATACAATGTACTACACTGTGCATTTCGTCTAATGCGGGTTTTTCAGTAAATTCTAAGTTTTTCAGTGCAATGCACTCATATTCAATGTACTACACTGTGCATTTCGTCTAATGCGGGATTTTCAGTAAATTCTAAGTTTTTCAGTGCAACTCACTCATATACAATGTACTACACTGTGCATTTCGTCTAATGCGGGTTTTTCAGTAAATTCTAAGTTTTTCAGTGCAACTCACTCATATACAATGTACTACACTGTGCATTTCGTCTAATGCGGGTTTTTCAGTAAATTCTAAGTTTTTCAGTGCAACGCACTCATATTCAGTGTACTACACTGTGCATTTCCTCTAATGCGGGTTTTTCAGTAAATTCTAAGTTTTTCAGTGCAACTCACTCATATACAATGTACTACACTGTGCATTTCGTCTAATGCGGGTTTTTCAGTAAATTCTAATTTTTTCAGTGCAACTCACTCATATACAATGTACTAAACTGTGCATTTCGTCTAATGCGGGTTTTTCAGTAAATTCTAAGTTTTTCAGTGCAACTCACTCATATACAATGTACTACACTGTGCATTTCGTCTAATGCGGGATTTTCAGTAAATTCTAAGTTTTTCAGTGCAACTCACTCATATACTATGTACTACACTGTGCATTTCGACTATTGCGGGTTTTTCAGTAAATTCTAAGTTTTTCAGTGCAACTCACTCATATACTATGTACTACACTGTGCATTTCATCTAATGCGGGTTTTTCAGTAAATTCTAAGTTTTTCAGTGCAACTCACTCATATACAATGTACTACACTGTGCATTTCGTCTAATGCGGGTTTTTCAGTAAATTCTAAGTTTTTCAGTGCAACTCACTCATATACAATGTACTACACTGTGCATTTCGTCTAATGCGGGTTTTTCAGTAAATTCTAAGTTTTTCAGTGCAATGCACTCATAGTCAATGTACTACACTGTGCATTTCGTCTAATGCGGGTTTTTCAGTAAATTCTAAGTTTTTCAGTGCAACTCACTCATATACAATGTACTACACTGTGCATTTCGTCTAATGAGGGTTTTTCAGTAAATTCTAAATTTTTCAGTGCAACTCACTCATATACAATGTACTACACTGTGCATTTCGTCTAATGCGGGTTTTTCAGTAAATTCTAAGTTTTTCAGTGCAACTCACTCATATACAATGTACTACACTGTGCATTTCGTCTAATGAGGGTTTTTCAGTAAATTCTAAGTTTTTCAGTGCAACTCACTCATATACAATGTACTACACTGTGCATTTCGTCTAATGCGGGTTTTTCAGTAAATTCTAAGTTTTTCAGTGCAATGCACTCATAGTCAATGTACTACACTGTGCATTTCGTCTAATGCGGGTTTTTCAGTAAATTCTAAGTTTTTCAGTGCAACTCACTCATATACAATGTACTAAACTGTGCATTTCGTCTAATGCGGGTTTTTCAGTAAATTCTAAGTTTTTCAGTGCAACTCACTCATATACCATGTACTACACTGTGCATTTCGTCTAATGCGGGTTTTTCAGTAAATTCTAAGTTTTCCACTGCAACTCACTCATATACAATGTACTACACTGTGCATTTCGTCTAATACGGGTTTTTCAGTAAATTCTAAGTTTTTCAGTGCAACTCACTCATATACAATGCACTACACTGTGCATTTCGTCTAATGCGGGTATTTCAGTAAATTCTAAGTTTTTCAGTGCAACTCACTCATATACAATGTACTACACTGTGCATTTCGTCTAATGCGGATTTGTCAATAAATTCTAAGTTTTTCAGTGCAACTCACTCATATACAATGTACTACACTGTGCATTTCGTCTAATGCGGGTTTTTCAGTAAATTCTAAGTTTTTCAGTGCAACTCACTCATATACTATGTACTACACTGTGCATTTCGTCTAATGCGGGTTTTTCAGTAAATTCTAAGTTTTTCAGTGCAACTCACTCATATACAATGTACTACACTGTGCATTTCGTCTAATGCGGGTTTTTCAGTAAATTCTAATTTTTTCAGTGCAACTCACTCATATACAATGTACTAAACTGTGCATTTCGTCTAATGCGGGTTTTTCAGTAAATTCTAAGTTTTTCAGTGCAACTCACTCATATACAATGTACTACACTGTGCATTTCGTCTAATGCGGGATTTTCAGTAAATTCTAAGTTTTTCAGTGCAACTCACTCATATACTATGTACTACACTGTGCATTTCGACTATTGCGGGTTTTTCAGTAAATTCTAAGTTTTTCAGTGCAACTCACTCATATACTATGTACTACACTGTGCATTTCGTCTAATGCGGGTTTTTCAGTAAATTCTAAGTTATTCAGTTCAACTCACTCATATACAATGTACTACACTGTGCATTTCGTCTAATGCGGGTTTTTCAGTAAATTCTAAGTTTTTCAGTGCAACTCACTCATATACAATGTACTACACTGTGCATTTCGTCTAATGCGGGTTTTTCAGTAAATTCTAAGTTTTTCAGTGCAACTCACTCATATAAAATGTACTACACTGTGCATTTCGTCTAATGAGGGTTTTTCAGTAAATTCTAAATTTTTCAGTGCAACTCACTCATATACAATGTACTACACTGTGCATTTCGTCTAATGCGGGTTTTTCAGTAAATTCTAAGTTTTTCAGTGCAACTCACTCATATACAATGTACTAAACTGTGCATTTCGTCTAATGCGGGTTTTTCAGTAAATTCTAAGTTTTTCAGTGCAACTCACTCATATACCTTGTACTACACTGTGCATTTCGTCTAATGCGGGTTTTTCAGTAAATTCTAAGTTTTCCACTGCAACTCACTCATATACAATGTACTACACTGTGCATTTCGTCTAATACGGGTTTTTCAGTAAATTCTAAGTTTTTCAGTGCAACTCACTCATATACAATGTACTACACTGTGCATTTCGTCTAATGCATTTTTTTCAGTAAATTCTAAGTTTTTCAGTGCAACTCACTCATATACAATGTACTACACTGTGCATTTCGTCTAATGCGGGTTTTTCAGTAAATTCTAAGTTTTTCAGTGCAACTCACTCATATACAATGTACTACACTGTGCATTTCGTCTAATGCGGGTTTTTCAGTAAATTCTAAGTTTTTCAGTGCAACGCACTCATATTCAATGTACTACACTGTGCATTTCGTCTAATGCGGGATTTTCAGTAAATTCTAAGTTTTTCAGTGCAACTCACTCATATACAATGTACTACACGGTGCATTTCGTCTAATGCGGGTTTTTCAGTAAATTCTAAGTTTTTCAGTGCAACTCACTCATATACAATGTACTACACTGTGCATTTCGTCTAATGCGGGTTTTTCAGTAAATTCTAAGTTTTTCAGTGCAACGCACTCATATTCAGTGTACTACACTGTGCATTTCCTCTAATGCGGGTTTTTCAGTAAATTCTAAGTTTTTCAGTGCAACTCACTCATATACAATGTACTACACTGTGCATTTCGTCTAATGCGGGTTTTTCAGTAAATTCTAATTTTTTCAGTGCAACTCACTCATATACAATGTACTAAACTGTGCATTTCGTCTAATGCGGGTTTTTCAGTAAATTCTAAGTTTTTCAGTGCAACTCACTCATATACAATGTACTACACTGTGCATTTCGTCTAATGCGGGATTTTCAGTAAATTCTAAGTTTTTCAGTGCAACTCACTCATATACTATGTACTACACTGTGCATTTCGACTATTGCGGGTTTTTCAGTAAATTCTAAGTTTTTCAGTGCAACTCACTCATATACTATGTACTACACTGTGCATTTCGTCTAATGCGGGTTTTTCAGTAAATTCTAAGTTTTTCAGTGCAACTCACTCATATACAATGTACTACACTGTGCATTTCGTCTAATGCGGGTTTTTCAGTAAATTCTAAGTTTTTCAGTGCAACTCACTCATATACAATATACTACACTGTGCATTTCGTCTAATGCGGGTTTTTCAGTAAATTCTAAGTTTTTCAGTGCAATGCACTCATAGTCAATGTACTACACTGTGCATTTCGTCTAATGCGGGTTTTTCAGTAAATTCTAAGTTTTTCAGTGCAACTCACTCATATACAATGTACTACACTGTGCATTTCGTCTAATGAGGGTTTTTCAGTAAATTCTAAATTTTTCAGTGCAACTCACTCATATACAATGTACTACACTGTGCATTTCGTCTAATGCGGGTTTTTCAGTAAATTCTAAGTTTTTCAGTGCAACTCACTCATATACAATGTACTACACTGTGCATTTCGTCTAATGAGGGTTTTTCAGTAAATTCTAAGTTTTTCAGTGCAACTCACTCATATACAATGTACTACACTGTGCATTTCGTCTAATGCGGGTTTTTCAGTAAATTCTAAGTTTTTCAGTGCAATGCACTCATAGTCAATGTACTACACTGTGCATTTCGTCTAATGCGGGTTTTTCAGTAAATTCTAAGTTTTTCAGTGCAACTCACTCATATACAATGTACTAAACTGTGCATTTCGTCTAATGCGGGTTTTTCAGTAAATTCTAAGTTTTTCAGTGCAACTCACTCATATACCATGTACTACACTGTGCATTTCGTCTAATGCGGGTTTTTCAGTAAATTCTAAGTTTTCCACTGCAACTCACTCATATACAATGTACTACACTGTGCATTTCGTCTAATACGGGTTTTTCAGTAAATTCTAAGTTTTTCAGTGCAACTCACTCATATACAATGCACTACACTGTGCATTTCGTCTAATGCGGGTATTTCAGTAAATTCTAAGTTTTTCAGTGCAACTCACTCATATACAATGTACTACACTGTGCATTTCGTCTAATGCGGATTTGTCAGTAAATTCTAAGTTTTTCAGTGCAACTCACTCATATACAATGTACTACACTGTGCATTTCGTCTAATGCGGGTTTTTCAGTAAATTCTAAGTTTTTCAGTGCAACTCACTCATATACTATGTACTACACTGTGCATTTCGTCTAATGCGGGTTTTTCAGTAAATTCTAAGTTTTTCAGTGCAACTCACTCATATACAATGTACTACACTGTGCATTTCGTCTAATGCGGGTTTTTCAGTAAATTCTAATTTTTTCAGTGCAACTCACTCATATACAATGTACTAAACTGTGCATTTCGTCTAATGCGGGTTTTTCAGTAAATTCTAAGTTTTTCAGTGCAACTCACTCATATACAATGTACTACACTGTGCATTTCGTCTAATGCGGGATTTTCAGTAAATTCTAAGTTTTTCAGTGCAACTCACTCATATACTATGTACTACACTGTGCATTTCGACTATTGCGGGTTTTTCAGTAAATTCTAAGTTTTTCAGTGCAACTCACTCATATACTATGTACTACACTGTGCATTTCGTCTAATGCGGGTTTTTCAGTAAATTCTAAGTTATTCAGTGCAACTCACTCATATACAATGTACTACACTGTGCATTTCGTCTAATGCGGGTTTTTCAGTAAATTCTAAGTTTTTCAGTGCAACTCACTCATATACAATGTACTACACTGTGCATTTCGTCTAATGCGGGTTTTTCAGTAAATTCTAAGTTTTTCAGTGCAACTCACTCATATACAATGTACTACACTGTGCATTTCGTCTAATGAGGGTTTTTCAGTAAATTCTAAATTTTTCAGTGCAACTCACTCATATACAATGTACTACACTGTGCATTTCGTCTAATGCGGGTTTTTCAGTAAATTCTAAGTTTTTCAGTGCAACTCACTCATATACAATGTACTAAACTGTGCATTTCGTCTAATGCGGGTTTTTCAGTAAATTCTAAGTTTTTCAGTGCAACTCACTCATATACCTTGTACTACACTGTGCATTTCGTCTAATGCGGGTTTTTCAGTAAATTCTAAGTTTTCCACTGCAACTCACTCATATACAATGTACTACACTGTGCATTTCGTCTAATACGGGTTTTTCAGTAAATTCTAAGTTTTTCAGTGCAACTCACTCATATACAATGTACTACACTGTGCATTTCGTCTAATGCATTTTTTTCAGTAAATTCTAAGTTTTTCAGTGCAACTCACTCATATACAATGTACTACACTGTGCATTTCGTCTAATGCGGGTTTTTCAGTAAATTCTAAGTTTTTCAGTGCAACTCACTCATATACTATGTACTACACTGTGCATTTCGTCTAATGCGGGTTTTTCAGTAAATTCTAAGTTTTTCAGTGCAACTCACTCATATACAATGTACTACACTTTGCATTTCGTCTAATGCGGGTTTTTCAGTAAATTCTAAGTTTTTCAGTGCAACTCACTCATATACAATGTACTACACTGTGCATTTCGTCTAATGCGGGTTTTTCAGTAAATTCTAAGTTTTTCAGTGCAACTCACTCATATACAATGTACTACACTGTGCATTTCGTCTAATGCGGGTTTTTCAGTAAATTCTAAGTTTTTCAGTGCAACTCACTCATATACAATGTACTACACTGTGCATTTCGTCTAATGCGGGTTTTTCAGTAAATTCTAAGTTTTTCAGTGCAACTCACTCATATACAATGTACTACACTGTGCATTTCGTCTAATGCGGGTATTTCAGTAAATTCTAAGTTTTTCAGTGCAACTCACTCATATACAATGTACTACACTGTGCATTTCGTCTAATGCGGGTTTTTCAGTAAATTCTAAGTTTTTCAGTGCAACGCACTCATATTCAATGTACTACACTGTGCATTTCCTCTAATGCGGGTTTTTCAGTAAATTCTAAGTTTTTCAGTGCAACTCACTCATATACCATGTACTACACTGTGCATTTCGTCTAATGCGGGTTTTTCAGTAAATTCTAAGTTTTTCAGTGCAACTCACTCATATACAATGTACTACACTGTGCATTTCGTCTAATGCGGGTATTTCAGTAAATTCTAAGTTTTTCAGTGCAACTCACTCATATACCATGTACTACACTGTGCATTTCGTCTAATGCGGGTTTTTCAGTAAATTCTAAGTTTTTCAGTGCAACTCACTCATATACAATGTACTACACTGTGCATTTCGTCTAATGCGGGTTTTTCAGTAAATTCTAAGTTTTTCAGTGCAACTCACTCATATACAATGTACTACACTGTGCATTTCGTCTAATGCGGGTTTTTCAGTAAATTCTAAGTTTTTCAGTGCAACTCACTCATATACAATGTACTACACTGTGCATTTCGTCTAATGCGGGTTTTTCAGTAAATTCTAAGTTTTTCAGTGCAACTCACTCATATACAATGTACTACACTGTGCATTTCGTCTAATGCGGGTTTTTCAGTAAATTCTAAGTTTTTCAGTGCAACTCACTCATATACAATGTACTACACTGTGCATTTCGTCTAATGCGGGTTTTTCAGTAAATTCTAAGTTTTTCAGTGCAACTCACTCATATACAATGTACTACACTGTGCATTTCGTCTAATGCGGGTTTTTCAGTAAATTCTAAGTTTTTCAGTGCAACGCACTCATATTTAATGTACTACACTGTGCATTTCCTCTAATGCGGGTTTTTCAGTAAATTCTAAGTTTTTCAGTGCAACTCACTCATATACCATGTACTACACTGTGCATTTCGTCTAATGCGGGTTTTTCAGTAAATTCTAAGTTTTTCAGTGCAACTCACTCATATACAATGTACTACACTGTGCATTTCGTCTAATGCGGGTTTTTCAGTAAATTCTAAGTTTTTCAGTGCAACTCACTCATATACAATGTACTACACTGTGCATTTCGTCTAATGCGGGTTTTTCAGTAAATTCTAAGTTTTTCAGTGCAACTCACTCATATACAATGTACTACACTGTGCATTTCGTCTAATGCGGGTTTTTCAGTAAATTCTAAGTTTTTCAGTGCAACTCACTCATATACAATGTACTACACTGTGCATTTCGTCTAATGCGGGTTTTTCAGTAAATTCTAAGTTTTTCAGTGCACCTCACACATATACAATGTACTACACTGTGCATTTCTTCTAATGCGGGTTTTTCAGTAAATTCTAAGTTTTTCAGTGCAACTCACTCATATACAATGTACTACACTGTGCATTTCGTCTAATGCGGGTTTTTCAGTAAATTCTAAGTTTTTCAGTGCAACTCACTCATATACAATGTACTACACTGTGCATTTCGTCTAATGCGGGTTTTTCAGTAAATTCTAAGTTTTTCAGTGCAACTCACTCATATACAATGTACTACACTGTGCATTTCGTCTAATGCGGGTTTTTCAGTAAATTCTAAGTTTTTCAGTGCAACTCACTCATATACAATGTACTACACTGTGCATTTCGTCTAATGCGGGTATTTCAGTAAATTCTAAGTTTTTCAGTGCAACTCACTCATATACAATGTACTACACTGTGCATTTCGTCTAATGCGGGTTTTTCAGTAAATTCTAAGTTTATCAGTGCAACGCACTCATATTCAATGTACTACACTGTGCATTTCGTCTAATGCGGGATTTTAAGTAAATTCTAAGTTTTTCAGTGCAACTCACTCATATACAATGTACTACACTGTGCATTTCGTCTAATGCGGGTTTTTCAGTAAATTCTAAGTTTTTCAGTGCAACTCACTCATATACAATGTACTACACTGTGCATTTCGTCTAATGCGGGTTTTTCAGTAAATTCTAAGTTTTTCAGTGCAACTCACTCATATACAATGTACTACACTGTGCATTTCGTCTAATGCGGGTTTTTCAGTAAATTCTAAATTTTTCAGTGCAACTCACTCATATACAATGTTCTACACTGTGCATTTCGTCTAATGCGGGTTTTTCAGTAAATTCTAAGTTTTTCAGTGCAACGCACTCATATTCAATGTACTACACTGTGCATTTCCTCTAATGCGGGTTTTTCAGTAAATTCTAAGTTTTTCAGTGCAACTCACTCATATACCATGTACTACACTGTGCATTTCTTCTAATGCGGGTTTTTCAGTAAATTCTAAGTTTTTCAGTGCAACTCACTCATATACCATGTACTACACTGTGCATTTCTTCTAATGCGGGTTTTTCAGTAAATTCTAAGTTTTTCAGTGCAACTCACTCATATACCATGTACTACACTGTGCATTTCTTCTAATGCGGGTTTTTCAGTAAATTCTAAGTTTTTCAGTGCAACTCACTCATATACAATGTACTACACTGTGCATTTCGTCTAATGCGGGTTTTTCAGTAAATTCTAAATTTTTCAGTGCAACTCACTCATATACAATGTTCTACACTGTGCATTTCGTCTAATGCGGGTTTTTCAGTAAATTCTAAGTTTTTCAGTGCAACGCACTCATATTCAATGTACTACACTGTGCATTTCCTCTAATGCGGGTTTTCAGTAAATTCTAAGTTTTTCAGTGCAACTCACTCATATACCATGTACTACACTGTGCATTTCTTCTAATGCGGGTTTTTCAGTAAATTCTAAGTTTTTCAGTGCAACTCACTCATATACCATGTACTACACTGTGCATTTCTTCTAATGCGGGTTTTTCAGTAAATTCTAAGTTTTTCAGTGCAACTCACTCATATACCATGTACTACACTGTGCATTTCTTCTAATGCGGGTTTTTCAGTAAATTCTAAGTTTTTCAGTGCAACTCACTCATATACAATGTACTACACTGTGCATTTCGTCTAATGCGGGTTTTTCAGTAAATTCTAAGTTTTTCAGTGCAACTCACTCATATACAATGTACTACACTGTGCATTTCGTCTAATGCGGGTTTTTCAGTAAATTCTAAGTTTTTCAGTGCAACTCACTCATATACAATGTACTACACTGTGCATTTCGTCTAATGCGGGTTTTTCAGTAAATTCTAAGTTTTTCAGTGCAACTCACTCATATACAATGTACTACACTGTGCATTTCGTCTAATGCGGGTTTTTCAGTAAATTCTAAGTTTTTCAGTGCAACTCACTCATATACAATGTACTACACTGTGCATTTCGTCTAATGCGGGTTTTTCAGTAAATTCTAAGTTTTTCAGTGCAACTCACTCATATACAATGTACTACACTGTGCATTTCGTCTAATGCGGGTTTTTCAGTAAATTCTAAGTTTTTCAGTGCAACTCACTCATATACAATGGACTACACTGTGCATTTCGTCTAATGCGGGTTTTTCAGTAAATTCTAAGTTTTTCAGTGCAACTCACTCATATACAATGTACTACACTGTGCATTTCGTCTAATGCGGGTTTTTCAGTAAATTCTAAGTTTTTCAGTGCAACTCACTCATATACAATGTACTACACTGTGCATTTCGTCTAATGCGGGTTTTTCAGTAAATTCTAAGTTTTTCAGTGCAACTCACTCATATACAATGTACTACACTGTGCATTTCGTCTAATGCGGGTATTTCAGTAAATTCTAAGTTTTTCAGTGCAACTCACTCATATACAATGTACTACACTGTGCATTTCGTCTAATGCGGGTATTTCAGTAAATTCTAAGTTTTTCAGTGCAACTCACTCATATACAATGTACTACACTGTGCATTTCGTCTAATACGGGTTTTTCAGTAAATTCTAAGTTTTTCAGTGCAACTCACTCATATACAATGTACTACACTGTGCATTTCGTCTAATGCGGGTTTTTCAGTAAATTCTAAGTTTTTCAGTGCAACTCACTCATATACAATGTACTACACTGTGCATTTCGTCTAATGCGGTTTTTCAGTAAATTCTAAGTTTTTCAGTGCAACTCACTCATATACAATGTACTACACTGTGCATTTCGTCTAATGCGGGTATTTCAGTAAATTCTAAGTTTTTCAGTGCAACTCACTCATATACAATGTACTACACTGTGCATTTCGTCTAATGCGGGTTTTTCAGTAAATTCTAAGTTTTTCAGTGCAACTCACTCATATACAATGGACTACACTGTGCATTTCGTCTAATGCGGGTTTTTCAGTAAATTCTAAGTTTTTCAGTGCAACTCACTCATATACAATGTACTACACTGTGCATTTCGTCTAATGCGGGGTTTTCAGTAAATTCTAAGTTTTTCAGTGCAACTCACTCATATACAATGTACTACACTGTGCATTTCGTCTAATGCGGGTTTTTCAGTAAATTCTAAGTTTTTCAGTGCAACTCACTCATATACAATGTACTACACTGTGCATTTCGTCTAATGCGGGTATTTCAGTAAATTCTAAGTTTTTTCAGTGCAACTCACTCATATACAATGTACTACACTGTGCATTTCTTCTAATGCGGGTTTTTCAGTAAATTCTAAGTTTTTCAGTGCAACGCACTCATATTCAATGTACTACACTGTGCATTTCGTCTAATGCGGGATTTTCAGTAAATTCTAAGTTTTTCAGTGCAACTCACTCATATACAATGTACTACACTGTGCATTTCGTCTAATGCGGGTTTTTCAGTAAATTCTAAGTTTTTCAGTGCAACTCACTCATATACAATGTACTACACTGTGCATTTCGTCTAATGCGGGTTTTTCAGTAAATTCTAAGTTTTTCAGTGCAACTCACTCATATACAATGTACTACACTGTGCATTTCGTCTAATGCGGGTTTTTCAGTAAAGACTAAATTTTTCAGTGCAACTCACTCATATACAATGTTCTACACTGTGCATTTCGTCTAATGCGGGTTTTTCAGTAAATTCTAAGTTTTTCAGTGCAACGCACTCATATTCAATGTACTACACTGTGCATTTCCTCTAATGCGGGTTTTTCAGTAAATTCTAAGTTTTTCAGTGCAACTCACTCATATACCATGTACTACACTGTGCATTTCTTCTAATGCGGGTTTTTCAGTAAATTCTAAGTTTTTCAGTGCAACTCACTCATATACCATGTACTACACTGTGCATTTCTTCTAATGCGGGTTTTTCAGTAAATTCTAAGTTTTTCAGTGCAACTCACTCATATACCATGTACTACACTGTGCATTTCTTCTAATGCGGGTTTTTCAGTAAATTCTAAGTTTTTCAGTGCAACTCACTCATATACAATGTACTACACTGTGCATTTCGTCTAATGCGGGTTTTTCAGTAAATTCTAAGTTTTTCAGTGCAACTCACTCATATACAATGTACTACACTGTGCATTTCGTCTAATGCGGGTTTTTCAGTAAATTCTAAGTTTTTCAGTGCAACTCACTCATATACAATGTACTACACTGTGCATTTCGTCTAATGCGGGTTTTTCAGTAAATTCTAAGTTTTTCAGTGCAACTCACTCATATACAATGTACTACACTGTGCATTTCGTCTAATGCGGGTTTTTCAGTAAATTTCTAAGTTTTTCAGTGCAACTCACTCATATACAATGTACTACACTGTGCATTTCGTCTAATGCGGGTTTTTCAGTAAATTCTAAGTTTTTCAGTGCAACTCACTCATATACAATGTACTACACTGTGCATTTCGTCTAATGCGGGTTTTTCAGTAAATTCTAAGTTTTTCAGTGCAACTCACTCATATACAATGTACTACACTGTGCATTTCGTCTAATGCGGGTTTTTCAGTAAATTCTAAGTTTTTCAGTGCAACTCACTCATATACAATGGACTACACTGTGCATTTCGTCTAATGCGGGTTTTTCAGTAAATTCTAAGTTTTTCAGTGCAACTCACTCATATACAATGTACTACACTGTGCATTTCGTCTAATGCGGGTTTTTCAGTAAATTCTAAGTTTTTCAGTGCAACTCACTCATATACAATGTACTACACTGTGCATTTCGTCTAATGCGGGTTTTTCAGTAAATTCTAAGTTTTTCAGTGCAACTCACTCATATACAATGTACTACACTGTGCATTTCGTCTAATGCGGGTATTTCAGTAAATTCTAAGTTTTTCAGTGCAACTCACTCATATACAATGTACTACACTGTGCATTTCGTCTAATGCGGGTATTTCAGTAAATTCTAAGTTTTTCAGTGCAACTCACTCATATACAATGTACTACACTGTGCATTTCGTCTAATACGGGTTTTTCAGTAAATTCTAAGTTTTTCAGTGCAACTCACTCATATACAATGTACTACACTGTGCATTTCGTCTAATGCGGGTTTTTCAGTAAATTCTAAGTTTTTCAGTGCAACTCACTCATATACAATGTACTACACTGTGCATTTCGTCTAATGCGGGTTTTTCAGTAAATTCTAAGTTTTTCAGTGCAACTCACTCATATACAATGTACTACACTGTGCATTTCGTCTAATGCGGGTATTTCAGTAAATTCTAAGTTTTTCAGTGCAACTCACTCATATACAATGTACTACACTGTGCATTTCGTCTAATGCGGGTTTTTCAGTAAATTCTAAGTTTTTCAGTGCAACTCACTCATATACAATGGACTACACTGTGCATTTCGTCTAATGCGGGTTTTTCAGTAAATTCTAAGTTTTTCAGTGCAACTCACTCATATACAATGTACTACACTGTGCATTTCGTCTAATGCGGGGTTTTCAGTAAATTCTAAGTTTTTCAGTGCAACTCACTCATATACAATGTACTACACTGTGCATTTCGTCTAATGCGGGTTTTTCAGTAAATTCTAAGTTTTTCAGTGCAACTCACTCATATACAATGTACTACACTGTGCATTTCGTCTAATGCGGGTATTTCAGTAAATTCTAAGTTTTTCAGTGCAACTCACTCATATACAATGTACTACACTGTGCATTTCTTCTAATGCGGGTTTTTCAGTAAATTCTAAGTTTTTCAGTGCAACGCACTCATATTCAATGTACTACACTGTGCATTTCGTCTAATGCGGGATTTTCAGTAAATTCTAAGTTTTTCAGTGCAACTCACTCATATACAATGTACTACACTGTGCATTTCGTCTAATGCGGGTTTTTCAGTAAATTCTAAGTTTTTCAGTGCAACTCACTCATATACAATGTACTACACTGTGCATTTCGTCTAATGCGGGTTTTTCAGTAAATTCTAAGTTTTTCAGTGCAACTCACTCATATACAATGTACTACACTGTGCATTTCGTCTAATGCGGGTTTTTCAGTAAAGACTAAATTTTTCAGTGCAACTCACTCATATACAATGTTCTACACTGTGCATTTCGTCTAATGCGGGTTTTTCAGTAAATTCTAAGTTTTTCAGTGCAACGCACTCATATTCAATGTACTACACTGTGCATTTCCTCTAATGCGGGTTTTTCAGTAAATTCTAAGTTTTTCAGTGCAACTCACTCATATACCATGTACTACACTGTGCATTTCTTCTAATGCGGGTTTTTCAGTAAATTCTAAGTTTTTCAGTGCAACTCATCTTAAGTTCAACTCACTCATATACCATGTACTACACTGTGCATTTCTTCTAATGCGGGTTTTTCAGTAAATTCTAAGTTTTTCAGTGCAACTCACTCATATACAATGTACTACACTGTGCATTTCTTCTAATGCGGGTTTTTCAGTAAATTCTAAGTTTTTCAGTGCAACTCACTCATATACAATGTACTACACTGTGCATTTCGTCTAATGCGGGTTTTTCAGTAAATTCTAAGTTTTTCAGTGCAACTCACTCATATACAATGTACTACACTGTGCATTTCGTCTAATGCGGGTTTTTCAGTAAATTCTAAGTTTTTCAGTGCAACTCACTCATATACAATGTACTACACTGTGCATTTCGTCTAATGCGGGTTTTTCAGTAAATTCTAAGTTTTTCAGTGCAACTCACTCATATACAATGTACTACACTGTGCATTTCGTCTAATGCGGGTTTTTCAGTAAATTCTAAGTTTTTCAGTGCAACTCACTCATATACAATGTACTACACTGTGCATTTCGTCTAATGCGGGTTTTTTCAGTAAATTCTAAGTTTTTCAGTGCAACTCACTCATATACAATGTACTACACTGTGCATTTCGTCTAATGCGGGTTTTTCAGTAAATTCTAAGTTTTTCAGTGCAACTCACTCATATACAATGGACTACACTGTGCATTTCGTCTAATGCGGGTTTTTCAGTAAATTCTAAGTTTTTCAGTGCAACTCACTCATATACAATGTACTACACTGTGCATTTCGTCTAATGCGGGGTTTTTCAGTAAATTCTAAGTTTTTCAGTGCAACTCACTCATATACAATGTACTACACTGTGCATTTCGTCTAATGCGGGTTTTTCAGTAAATTCTAAGTTTTTCAGTGCAACTCACTCATATACAATGTACTACACTGTGCATTTCGTCTAATGCGGGTATTTCAGTAAATTCTAAGTTTTTCAGTGCAACTCACTCATATACAATGTACTACACTGTGCATTTCGTCTAATACGGGTTTTTCAGTAAATTCTAAGTTTTTCAGTGCAACTCACTCATATACAATGTACTACACTGTGCATTTCGTCTAATGCGGGTTTTTCAGTAAATTCTAAGTTTTTCAGTGCAACTCACTCATATACAATGTACTACACTGTGCATTTCGTCTAATGCGGGTTTTTCAGTAAATTCTAAGTTTTTCAGTGCAACTCACTCATATACAATGTACTACACTGTGCATTTCGTCTAATGCGGGTATTTCAGTAAATTCTAAGTTTTTCAGTGCAACTCACTCATATACAATGTACTACACTGTGCATTTCGTCTAATGCGGGTTTTTCAGTAAATTCTAAGTTTTTCAGTGCAACTCACTCATATACAATGGACTACACTGTGCATTTCGTCTAATGCGGGGTTTTTTCAGTAAATTCTAAGTTTTTCAGTGCAAACTCACTCATATACAATGTACTACACTGTGCATTTCGTCTAATGCGGGGTTTTTCAGTAAATTCTAAGTTTTTCAGTGCAACTCACTCATATACAATGTACTACACTGTGCATTTCGTCTAATGCGGGTTTTTCAGTAAATTCTAAGTTTTTCAGTGCAACTCACTCATATACAATGTACTACACTGTGCATTTCGTCTAATGCGGGTATTTCAGTAAATTCTAAGTTTTTCAGTGCAACTCACTCATATACAATGTACTACACTGTGCATTTCGTCTAATGCGGGTTTTTCAGTAAATTCTAAGTTTTTCAGTGCAACTCACTCATATACAATGTACTACACTGTGCATTTCGTCTAATGCGGGTTTTTCAGTAAATTCTAAGTTTTTCAGTGCAACTCACTCATATACAATGTACTACACTGTGCATTTCGTCTAATGCGGGTATTTCAGTAAATTCTAAGTTTTTCAGTGCAACTCACTCATATACAATGTACTACACTGTGCATTTCGTCTAATGCGGGTTTTTCAGTAAATTCTAAGTTTTTCAGTGCAACTCACTCATATACAATGTACTACACTGTGCATTTCGTCTAATGCGGGTTTTTCAGTAAATTCTAAGTTTTTCAGTGCAACTCACTCATATACAATGTACTACACTGTGCATTTCGTCTAATGCGGGTATTTCAGTAAATTCTAAGTTTTTCAGTGCAACTCACTCATATACAATGTACTACACTGTGCATTTCGTCTAATGCGGGTTTTTCAGTAAATTCTAAGTTTTTCAGTGCAACTCACTCATATACAATGTACTACACTGTGCATTTCGTCTAATGCGGGTTTTTCAGTAAATTCTAAGTTTTTCAGTGCAACTCACTCATATACAATGTACTACACTGTGCATTTCGTCTAATGCGGGTTTTTCAGTAAATTCTAAGTTTTTCAGTGCAACTCACTCATATACAATGTACTACACTGTGCATTTCGTCTAATGCGGGTTTTTCAGTAAATTCTAAGTTTTTCAGTGCAACTCACTCATATACAATGTACTACACTGTGCATTTCGTCTAATGCGGGTTTTTCAGTAAATTCTAAGTTTTTCAGTGCAACTCACTCATATACAATGTACTACACTGTGCATTTCGTCTAATGCGGGTTTTTCAGTAAATTCTAAGTTTTTCAGTGCAACTCACTCATATACAATGTACTACACTGTGCATTTCGTCTAATGCGGGTTTTCAGTAAATTCTAAGTTTTCAGTGCAACTCACTCATATACAATGTACTACACTGTGCATTTCGTCTAATGCGGGTATTTCAGTAAATTCTAAGTTTTTCAGTGCAACTCACTCATATACAATGTACTACACTGTGCATTTCGTCTAATGCGGGTTTTTCAGTAAATTCTAAGTTTTTCAGTGCAACTCACTCATATACAATGTACTACACTGTGCATTTCGTCTAATGCGGGTTTTTCAGTAAATTCTAAGTTTTTCAGTGCAACTCACTCATATACAATGTACTACACTGTGCATTTCGTCTAATGCGGGTTTTTCAGTAAATTCTAAGTTTTTCAGTGCAACTCACTCATATACAATGTACTACACTGTGCATTTCGTCTAATGCGGGTTTTTCAGTAAATTCTAAGTTTTTCAGTGCAACTCACTCATATACAATGTACTACACTGTGCATTTCGTCTAATGCGGGTTTTTCAGTAAATTCTAAGTTTTTCAGTGCAACTCACTCATATACAATGTACTACACTGTGCATTTCGTCTAATGCGGGTATTTCAGTAAATTCTAAGTTTTTCAGTGCAACTCACTCATATACAATGTACTACACTGTGCATTTCGTCTAATGCGGGTTTTTCAGTAAATTCTAAGTTTTTCAGTGCAACTCACTCATATACAATGTACTACACTGTGCATTTCGTCTAATGCGGGTATTTCAGTAAATTCTAAGTTTTTCAGTGCAACTCACTCATATACAATGTACTACACTGTGCATTTCGTCTAATGCCGGGTATTTCAGTAAATTCTAAGTTTTTCAGTGCAACTCACTCATATACAATGTACTACACTGTGCCATTTCGTCTAATGCGGGTTTTTCAGTAAATTCTAAGTTTTTCAGTGCAAACTCACTCATAATAGAACAATCATCTACAATGTACTACACTGTGCATTTCGTCTAATGCGGGTTTTTCAGTAAATTCTAAGTTTTTCAGTGCAACTCACT
>NW_028227853.1:0-65039 GCF_978045245.1 Mus caroli | reverse complement strand
GAAGGACCCCAAATATTGCGAGAAAACCTGAAAAAGGTGAAAATGAGAAAATCACACTCTAGGACCCAGAATTACGAAAAAACTTGAAAAACGTGGGAAATGAGAAAATCACACTGCAAGACCCAGAATATGCCTAGAAACCCTGAAAAAACGTGAAAATTCAAAATTCACACTGTCGGACTCAGAATATGTCAAGAAAACATGAAAAAAGTGAAAAATTAAAATTCACACTGTATTACCCACAATATGGCAAGAAAACCTGAAAAAAGTGGAAAATGAGAAAATCACACTGTAGGACCCAGAATATGCTGAGAAACCCTGAGAAACGTGGAATATGACGAGAAAACCTGAAAAAGGTCGAATATGAGAATAATCACACTGTAGGACCCAGAATTCCAAAAAAACTTGAAAAACGTCATAAATGAGAAAACCACATTGTAGGACCCAGAATATGGCAAGAAAACCTGAAAAATGTTGAAAATGAAAAATATACTCTCTAGGACCCAGAATATGGCGAGAAACCCTGAAAAAAGTAATAAATAAATACTCACACTGGAGGACCCCAAATATGGCGAGAAAACCTGAAAAATGGTGGAAAATGAGAAAATCACACTGTAGGACCCAGAATTATGAAAAAACTTGAAAAAAGTGGAAAATGAGAAAATCACAGTGTAGGACCCTGAAAAACGTGAATAATTAAAAATTCACACTGAAGGACTGGGTATATGGCTTGAAAACCTGAAAAACGAGGAAAATTAAAAACTCGCACTGAAGGACCGAGAATATGGCGAGAAAACCTGAAAAAGGTGGAAAATGAGAATAATAACACTGTAGGACCCAGAATTGCGAAAAAACATGAAAAATGTGGAAAATGAGAAAATCACACTGTAGGACCCAGAATATGGCAAGAAAACCTGAAAAACGTGGAAAATTAAAAATACACTCTGTAGGACCCAGAATATGGCGAGAAACCCTGAAAAAGTAGAAAATAAAAACTCACACTGAAGGACCCCAAATATGGCGAGAAAACCTGAAAAATGGTGGAAAATGAGAAAATCACACTCTAGGACCCAGAATTACGAAAAAACTTGAAAAAAGTGGAAAATGAGAAAATCACAGTGTAGGACCCTGAAAAACGTGAATAATTAAAAATTCACACTGAAGGACTGGGTATATGGCTTGAAAACCTGAAAAACGAGGAAATTAAAAACTCGCACTGAAGGACCCAGAAAATGGCGAGAAAACCTGAAAAAGGTGGAAAATGAGAATAATAACACTGTAGGACCCAGAAATGCGAAAAAACATGAAAAACGTGGAAAATGAAAAAATCACACTGTAGGACCAGGAATATGCCTAGATACCCTGAAAAACGTGAAAATTAAAAATTCACACTGTTGGGACCCAGAATATGGCTTGAAAACATGAAAAAAGTTTAAAATTATAAATTTACACTGTTTTACCCAGAATATGGCAAGAAATACTGAAAAACGAGAAAAATTAAAAACTCACACTGAAATGCTCCGAATATGGCGAGAAAACATGAAAAAGGTGGAAAATGAGAATAATCACACTGTAGGACCCAGAATTGGGGAAAAACATGAAAAACGTCGAAAATGAGAAAAATCACACTGTAGGCCCCAAAATATGGCGAGAAACCCTGTAAAAATGTAGTAAATTAAAAAGTCACAGTGAAGGACCCCAAATATGGCAAGAAAACATGAAAAAGGTGGAAAATGAGAAAATCACACTGTAGGACCCAGAATTGCGAAAAAACATGAAAAACGTCGAAAATGAGAAAATCACACTGCAGGACCCAGAATATGCCTAGAAACCCTGCAAAACGTGAAAATTAAAAATTCACACAGTCGGACTAAGAATATGTCAAGAAAACATGAAAAAAGTAGAAAATTAAAATTCACACTGTATTACCCACAAAACCTGAAAAAAGTGGAAAATGAGAAAATCATACTATAGGACCCAGAATATGCTGAGAATACCTGAAAAACGTGGAAAATTAAAAATTCACACTGAAGGACCCAGAATATGGCGAGAAATCCTGATAAATGAGGAAAATTAAAAACTCAAACTGAAGGACCCAGATATATGGTAAGAAAACCTGAAAAACAAAGAAAATTAATAACTCACACTGAAGGACCCCAATATGGCAAGAAAACCTGAAAAAAGTAGAAAATTTAAAAATCACACTGAGGGACCCTGAATATGGCTAGAAAACCTGAAAATGTTGGAAAATGAGAAGAATCACACTGTGGGACCCAGAATTACAAAAAAAAAAAAAAATGAAAACAGTGGAAAATGAGAAAATCACACTATAGGACCCAGAATATGCCGAGAAACCCTGAAAAACGTGGAAAATTAAAAATACACTCTGTATGACCCAGAATATGGTGAGAAACCCTGAAAAAGTAGAAATTAAAAACTCACACTGAAGGAACCTGAATATGGCGAGAAAACCTGAAAAAAGTAGAAAATTAAAAATTCACACTGAAGGTCCCGGAATATGTCGAGAAAACCTGAAAAACATGGAAAATTAAATATTAACACTCTAGAACCAAGGATATGGAGAGAAACATTGAAAAAAGTGGAAAATTAAAAATTCACATTGTAGAACCCAGAATATGCCGAGAAAACCTGAAAAAGTTGGAAAATGAGAAAATCACACTGTAGGACCCAGAATACGACAAAAAAACTTAAAAACGTTTAAAATTAAATATTCACACTGTGGGACCCAGAATATGGCGAGAAACACTGAAAAACGTGGAAAAATTAAAATTCACACTGTAGGACGCAGAATATGGCGAGAAACCCTGAAAAATTTGGAAAATTTAAAATTCACACGATCAGACCCAGAATATGGCGAGAAAACCAGATAAAACTATAAAATAAAAACTCACACTGAAGGACCCCAATTATGGTGAGAAAAACTTTAAAGGGTCAAAAATGAGAAAAATTCCACTGTAGGACCCAGAATCAGGAAAAAACTTGAAAAACGTGGAAAATGAGAAAATCACACTCAGGACCCAGAAAATGCCAAGAAACCCTGAAAAATTGGAAAATTAAAAATTCACATTATCAGACCCAGAATATGGCGAGAAAATCTGAAAAAAGTAGAAAATTAAAAACTCACAGTGAAAGACCCCAAATATTGCGAGAAAACCTGAAAAAGGTGGAAAATGAGAAAATCACACTGTAGGACCCAGAATTATGAAAAAACTTGAAAAACTTGGAAAATGAGAAAATCACACTGCAGGAACCAGAATATGCCATAAACCCTGAAAAACGTGAAAATTAAAAATTCTCACTGTCGGACCCAGAATATGGCGAGAAACCATGAAAATAGTGGAAAATTAAAATTCACACTGTATTACCCAGAATGTGGCAAGAAATACTGAAAAACGTGGAAAATTAAAAATTCTCATTGAAGGACCTGGAATATGGCAAGTAAACCTGAAAAACATGGAAATGAGAAAATCACACTGTAGAACCCAGAATATGGGGAGAAAACCTGAAAAAGGTCGAAAATAAGAAAATCACACTGTAGGACCCAGATATACGAAAAAACTTGAAAAATGTGGAAAATGAGAAAATCACACTGCAGGACCCAGAATATGCCAAGAAACCATGAAAAACGCAAAAATTAAAAATTCACACTGTCGGACCCTGAATATTCTGAGAAACCCTGAAAAAAAGGAGAAAATTAAAAACTCAGTGAAGGACCCCAAATATGGTGAGAAAACCTGAAAAAGGTGGAATATGTGAAAATCACACTGTAGGACCCAGATATACAAAAAAAATTGAAAAACGTGGAAATGAGAAAATCTCACTGCAGGACCCAGAATATGCCTAGAAACCCTGAAAAACGTGAAAATTAAAAATTCACACTGTTGGACCCAGAATATGGCAAGAAACCCTGAAAAAAGTGGAAAATTAAAAATTCACACTGTATTACCCAGAATATGGCAAGAAATACAGAAAAACGTGGAAAATTAAAAATTCACACTGAAGGACCCGGAATATGTCAGGAAAACCTGAAAAACATGGAAAATTAAAAATACAAGCTGTAGGAACCAGAATATGGCGAGAAACCCTGAAAAAAGTAGAAAACTAAAAACTCTCACGGAAGGACCCGGAATATGGCGAGAAAACCTCAAAAAATAGAAAATTAAAAACTCACACTGAAGGACCAAGAATATGGCGAGAACACCTGAAAAATAAGGAAAATTAAAAACTCACACTGCAGGACCCAGAATATGGCGAGAAAACCTCAAAAAAGTAGAAAATTAAAAACTCACACTGAAGGACCAGGAATATGGCCAGAAAACCTGATAGAGATGGAAAATGAGAAAAATCACACTGTAGGACCAATAATTGCGAAAAAACTTGAAAAAAGTGGAAAATGAGAATATCACACTGTAGAATACATATTATGCCGAGAAACCCTGAAAAACGTGGAAAATTAAAAATAAACTCTGTAGGACCCAGAATATGGCGAGAAAACCCGAAAAAAGTAACAAATTAAAAATTCACAATGAAGGACCCCGAATATGGTGAGAAAACTTGAAAAAGGTGGAAAATGAGAATAATCACACTGTAGGACCCATAATTGCGAATAAACTTGAAAAACGTCGAAAATGAGAAAATCACATTGTAGGACCCAGAATATGGTAAGAAACCCTGAAAATCGTGGAAAACTAAAAATTCACACTGTCGGATCCAGAATATGGCCAGAAAACCTGAACAACGTGGAAATGAGAAAATCATACTGTAGAACCCAGAATATGACGAAAAAAACCTGAAAAACGTGGAAAATAAAAATTCACACTGAAGGACCTTGAATATGCCGAGAAACCATGAAAAACATGGAAAATTAAATATTCACACTGTAAGACCCAGAATATGGTAAGATACACTGAAAAACGTGGAAAATTAAAAATTGACACTGTAGGACCCAGAATATGCCGAGAAACCATGAAAAACGTGGAAAATTAAAAATACACGCTATAGGACCAAGAAAATGCCGAGAAACCCTGAAAAAAGTAGAAAAGAAAAACTCACACTGAACGACCCTGAATATGGGGAGAAACCATAAAAACGGTGGAAAATGAGAAAAATCACACTGTAGAACCCAGAATTGTGAAAAAACTTTTAAAACGTGGAAAATGAGAAAATCACACTGTACAACCTTGAATATGACAAAAAAAAAAAAACAGAAAAACGTGGAAAATTAAAAATTCACACTGAAGAACCCAGAATATGGCGAGAAAATCTGAAAAACAAGGAAAATTAAAATTTCACACTGAAGGACCCCGAATATGGCTAGGAAACCTGAAAAAGTTTGAAAATGGAATAATCACACTGTAGGACCCAGAATTGGGAAAAAACTTGAAAAACGTCATAAATGAGAAAATCACACTGTAGGACCCAGAATATGCCTAGGAACCCTGAAAAACGTGAAAATTAAAAATTCACACTGTCAGACACATAATATGGCGAGAAACCATGAAAAAAGAGGAAAATTAAAAATTCACACAGTATTACCCAGAATATGGCAAGAAATACTGAAAAAGGTGGGAAATTAGAATTTCACACTGAAGGACCCGGAATATGGCAAGAAAACCTGAAAAAGGTGGAAATGAGAAAATCACACTGTAGGACCCAGAATATGACGAAAAAGCCTGAAAAACGTGGAATATTAAAAATTCACACTGAAGGACCCAGAATATGGCAAGAAAACCTGAAAAACAAGGAAAATTAAAAACTCACACTGAAGGACCCAGAATAGGGCGAGAAAACCTGAAAAAAAGTAGAAAATTTAAAAGGCCCACTAAAGGAGCCCAAATATGGCGAGAAAACCTGAAAATGGTGGAAAATGAGAAAAATCACACTCTATGACCCAAAATTTCGAAAAAACTTGTAAAAAGTAGAAAATGAGAAAATCACACTGTAGGACCCAGAATATGCAGAGAAACCCTGAAAAACGTGAAAATTAAAAATTCACATTGTAGGACCCAGAATATGGCGAGAAACCATGAAAAAAGTAAAAAATTAAAAATTCACACTGTAGGACCCTGAATATGCCGAGAAATCCTGAAAAACGTGAAAATTAAAAATTCACATTGTAGGACCCAGAATATGGCGAGAAACCATGAAAAAATTAGAAAATTAAAAATTCACACTGTAGGACCCGGAATTTTTGAAGTTAACCTGAAAAAGGTGGAAATGAGAAATCACACTGTAGAACCCGGAATATGACGAAAAAAATGGAAAAACATGGAAAATGAGAAAATCACACTGTAGGACCCAGAATTGTGAAAAAACTTGAAAAACGGGGAAAATGATAAAATCACACTCTAGGACCCTGAATATGCCGAGAAACCTGGAAAACGTGGAAAATTAAAAATACACGCTTTAGGAACCAGAATATGGCGAGAAATCCTGAAAAACATGGAAAATTAAAAATTTACACTGTAGGACACAAAATATGTTGAGAAACCCTGAAACACGTGGAAAATTAAAAATTCACACTGAAGGACCTGGAATATGATGAAAAACTCTGAAAAATGTGGAAAATTAAAAACTCAGATTATAGGACCTGGAATAGGGCGAGAAAACCTGAAAAAAATTGAAAATGAAAAACTCCCACTGAAGGACCTAGAATATGGCAAGAAACCCTGAAAAAGGTGGAAAATAAGAAATTAACACTGTAGGACCTAGAATTGTGAAAAACTTGAAAAACGGGGAAAATGAGAAAAATCACACTCTAGGACCCAGAATATGCCGAGAAACCCGGAAAACGTGGAAAATTAAAAATACACGCTTTAGGAACCAGAATATGGCGAGAAACCCTGAAAAAAGTAGAAAATTAAAAACTCACACGGAAGGACCCCGAATATGGAGAGAAAACCTGAAAAGGTTGGAAAATGCGAAAGGCTTGGGAATGTGACCTTTGTGACTCATTGCTCCAAGGTATGCTAATCATACCTTGATAGCGACATTCCTTCCTCCACCTACCTGCTTCCTGGGTTCAAAGAGTGTTCATTCAAAGAAAGTCACCCTGACCAACACCGGAAACTGCCATGCAAATGTGCTATTGTTAGGGGCTCTTAGAAACTGAGAGTTAACCAGAACAATTACCAGGTAGTCTCTGTGACTCTTGTGACTTTGCACTTCCTTGTGACTCTTAACTGGTATCTTTGGTATTTTTCCAACAACGCCCTCCCCACTTCCTTGAGTTGTGGTTTCTTCCTTTAAATACCCCCTTATACAGCTACTCGGGGCGCCATAGTCCTCTACCCCTGCGTGGTGTATGACCATGGGCCCGAGAACGCTCTCGAATAAAAATCCTCTTGCAGTTGCAGCAAGACCGTTTCTTGTGTGATTTGGGGTGTCGCCTCTCCTGAGTCAGAATGTGGGTGAGTCCTCACGTTGTGGGTCTTTCATTTGGTGCGTTGGCCGGGAAACGCGACCACCCCTCACACCCGAGAACCGACTTGGAGGTATGGGGATCCCCTCTTGTGTGTGTGCCGGCCGGTGTCTCTGTTTTGAGTGTCTGTTTTCTGAAACGAACATTGGAACATGTGCTTGTTGTGTTGGGTTGTTTGTGTCTTGTCCTATGTTTCTGAAGCATGGCGAAGTCTGAGTTCGGATCCATCTGAGTTTATTGAATTTGTGTCTTGGTTTTCGGGTTGCGAGATCGTGGGTTCGAGTCCCACCTCGTGCCTTGGTTTTACACCTGGCAGAGTGAGGAACAAGTGTGCTTCTCTGGTTTTGGTTGTCTAGGTAGAAATGGATGCTGGTGTTTGTAAACGATGGGGTGATGGGGTCTGAAATGCGCGCGCGGTCGGTATTTGCAGCTGTCCTTTTGGGCCGTAAGGACCAGAGGACTGTGGTCGGCAGACGTGCTAGGAGGACCACAGGCTGTGGCCCCGGGGGACGCCCTGGGAGGTAAGGAGAGCCAGGGACGCCTGGCCGTCTCCGGATCGGTCAGAGGGACCGAGTTCTGTTAAAGCGGAAGCTTCCCCCTCCAAAATCGTCTAATTCTTTTGCCTGCTTGTGGAGGACAAGAAAGGGTCGAATGTGTCTGGATCTGTTGGTTTCTGTTTTATGTGTTTTTGTTTATGTGTTTAGAGCTATGTGAAAATCTAGAAAAGCAAAGGTAATTCTCATAGGTGCTTTATACCCTGACTAGAGATAGTTTACACCTGAGATGTGAGAGAATGGGTTTTGAAAAAAGCAGTACTCTTCGACTATCTGGAGATAATTTGGTACAAAATAAAATAAAATAAAATAAACAGTATTAATTGGTCTTTGGGGCCCTGCACCTGTAGTTAGGAATCTAGTGTGGCTAGAGAAGCCCTGCTAGGAGCTGATTATAAACGCTGCTCTTATAGGGACCACCAGCTTCTCAAGTTCTTAAGTTCTATGGTAAGGGAACAAATGGCTGTTTTTCCTACAAAAATCTCTGTGCTTGTGATTATTGGATTCATCAGGTGACAAGGTGCTCCTCTATTGAAATTACAGCTAGAAAAATTAAGAATTTTGTTTGGTTTAAATGAACAAATGTATGCGGCCATTTCATTTTTATTTCTAAATAGTTTCAAAAGTATAAATATGTTTTTATATGTCTTGGTTATAGATTAGTGGCTCATAAGTTATTAGTTATGATTAAAAATTTATAACATTGGTAACAAAAAGTTGACTTAAAACTGGTAACTCGGGGTTAGAGTAATTTAGAACTACAACATGCAGCATGAGACAATCCATGGGAACAGGTCTCTAAAGATACGCCTTAATTGAGTAATATTCTATGTAATTCTTATCCTAGAAATCCGATTTATAAAAGATAAGATTTAGGGTAGTGTCTTTTTGAAGTATTGGCGGCTACACCTTCTTGTGTTTGTGTGCAGGAACAGGCAGCCAAAATTTATAGCAAGTAATGTTTTTAGAGTTCATTTTTAAAGAAAAAACTAGATTGTTTTCACTGTTAAAATTGGGTTTTGCTTCTCAAAATTGTGGTTGTACTCTTATGTTACAAGAGAAATTAAAGGTTTCTCCCAAATCGCAGCCACCAGCCAATTCGGCTCCTCCAAAATCTATGAAGCCTCCTGAGTGGCCTAGTCCACAACCTTCCCCTTATCCACAGCCTCAACCCCAGCTGCCGAGGGAACCCTAAACCCCTCGGGGTGTCGAGAGGTGGACCGCTGCGGGTACATGGAACTGCAGAGCACAGAGTCCAGGCGGACTCTGGTGGACCCGCCCAAACTTTAAACCCTTCAGTACTGGTCATTTTCCTCTGTTGGTATTTATAACTGAAAAACTAACCACCCCCTTTCTCAGGATCCCCAAAGCCTCACAGGGTTGGTAGAGTTCCTTATGTTTTCTTATCAGCCTACTTGAGATGATTGTCAACAGCTGTTGCAGATGCTCTTAACAACCGAAGAGCGAGAGAGAATTCTGTTAGAGGCTAGAAAAATGGCACGGAAGCCAATGGCGGTCTACACAGCTACAAAATGAGATGGACATGGGATTCCTTTTGACTCGCCCCAGTTGCGACTGCGACATGGCTGAAGGTAAGGAGAGCTTGAAAATCTAACGCCAGGCTCTGGTCTCCAAGGTGCCTCAAGATGGGCCCACTAATTTGGCTAAGGTAAGAGGTAATGCAGGGGCCGATCGAACCTCCCTCAATGTTCCTTGAAAGGCTTATGGAAGCCTTCAGGCGGTTCACTCCCTTTGATCTTACCTCGGAAGCCCAGAAGGCCTCAGTGGCCTGGCCGGCCTTCATAAGGCAGTTGGCTCCCGATATCAGAAAAAAAAACTTCAGAGATTAGAAGGTGTATTACGAGAGGGAGACAGTTATGTGATCTAGTGAAAGAGGCAGAAAAAGTGTGTGTGTGTGAGAAAGAGAGAGGCGGGATGCAGAAGAAAGAGAAAACAGGAGGGATCGTAGACAAGAGAGAAATTTGACTAAAATCTTGGCCACAGTGATAGGAGAGAAAGAAAAAGACAGGATCTAGTCAGGAAACCTGGGCAACTGAAGACTGAGCCTCAGCTAAAAAGGCTCGGCTGTGTCAGACTGAAGTTACTTATTTGAGAGACACCCTTCGAGACGGGAAGTAGTGGCTAACTACACCAAGGCAAGTAAGAAAATTCTTGGGTACTGCTGGCTTCTACAGACTCTAGACACCTGGGTTGGCGACCGTAGCTGCCCTGTTGTACCCCCTAACCAAGAAAGGGGAGGTGTTTTGTGGATTCCGGATTGCCAGAAAGCCTTTAAAAAAATTAAAAAGGCCCTCTTGATGGCCAGCCTTTGCCTGACCTAACCAAGCCTTTCACTCTTTATGTGGAAGAGAGATCAGGGGTCGCCAGAGGAGTCCTTGCTCAGACTTTGAGACTTTGAAAAAGGCCAGTGGCTTACCTATCCAAAAAGTTACACCCTGTTGCCAGCGGGTGGTTTTCTTGCCTGTAAGCTATTACTGCCATAATCTGCTTGTCAAGGATGCTGATAAGCTCACTCTGGGACAGCAACTAGCTGTAATGGCACCCCACGCTCTTGAAAGCATTATCTGAGAGCTCCCTGACTGATGGATGACTACCAACGCTCCTGTGACACATCAGAACTTTTTGTTGACTGAACGAATGACCTTCGTTTCATTCCACCTGCTGTCCCACTGCATGAGACTGCACCTACTCATCACTGCGCTAAAATGATCTGAAGGATCAGATCAGCCTTGACCTGAGGGTTCAAGCTGGTACAATGATGACAGTAGCCTCGAGGTTAAAGGTAAGCAGAAGGCGGGGACAGCAGTACGGTAGTGAACAGAAAGCAAGTGATCTAGGCCAGTAGCCTCCCGGAAGGGACGTCGGCCCAGAAAGCTGAACTTGTGACTTTGAGACAAGCTCTATACAGACAAAGAGGGCTGTTGACATCTACAGAGAAAAACCTAAGATGCTGTGGCTAAAGAAAATCAGATGGCAGATCTAACCACCAAACAGGTGGCCCAAGGAGCAATAATCCTGGCAGTCAAGGAGCCTAAAGATTATTATGACATCAGAGAGACCAGCTTTAGATACACTCCTGAGCACTATCAAGTTATGGACAGTATTTGACCCACCTGGGGGCCAAGAAATTAAAAGGTGTGGTTAGGTCCTTTGACTACAATGTTACAGGACTCTCTGACTTGGCAGAAGAAATAGCCAAAAGCTGCAAGGCCTGTGCTATGACGAGGTAGAATTTACAGAAATTAAGCCAGCTAGATATTGCAACAAGTACTTGTTAGTGTTTATAGACACCGTTTCAAGATGAATAGAAGCTTTTCCTACCAGGACTGAAGATCCTAAAAGAAATCTTCCCAAGGTAATGGACCTGCCTTTGTTGCCCAGGTAAATCAGGGACTGGCCAAGATATTAGAGATTAGTTAAAAGTTACATTGTGCATGCAGGCCCCAAAGCTCAGGACAGGTAGAGAGAATAAATAGAACCATTAAGAGACCCTTACCAAATTGACAGCGGAGACTGGCGCTAATGATTAGATAGCTCTTCTACCCTTTGCACTTCAGGGTTAAAAACACCCCTGGACAGTTTAGACTGACCCCCTTATGAATTACTCTACAGGGGGCCCCCTCCACTGGTAAAAATAGCCTCTGTACATAGTGCTGACATGCTGCTTTCCCAGCCTTTGTTCTCTAGGCTCAAGGTGCTCCAGCGAGTGAGACAGCGAGCAAAAAAGCAGCTCCAGAAGGCCTGCTCCAGAAGACCTGCTAGACATCTCCACGCAGAAAACCTTGAGACTCGGGTGGAAAGGCCCTTATCTTGTACTCTTGACCACCCTACTTTCTACCTTTATGGGACCCCTTTTGATTTTGCTTCTGCTTTTAATTATAGGTCCATGTGTGTTAAATAGACAAGTCACCTTTATTAGAACAAGAATTACTGCAGTGCGGCTTTTAGTTTTGAGACAACAGTACTATGCCCTAAAGGATCAACTATGTCAGGGAGAAGATAGTGTCTAGTTCTAAGATTAGAACTGTTAACTAGAAGAAGGGGGGAATGAAGAAGTAACAAAATTCTAGGCCTTTAGGATGAGGCTTGGGAATGTGACCTTTGTGACTCATTGCTCCAAGGTATGCTAATCATACCTTGATAGCGACATTCCTTCCTCCACCTACCTGCTTCCTGGGTTCAAAGAGTGTTCATTCAAAGAAAGTCACCCTGACCAACACCGGAAACTGCCATGCAAATGTGCTATTGTTAGGGGCTCTTAGAAACTGAGAGTTAACCAGAACAATTACCAGGTAGTCTCTGTGACTCTTGTGACTTTGCACTTCCTTGTGACTCTTAACTGGTATCTTTGGTATTTTTCCAACAACGCCCTCCCCACTTCCTTGAGTTGTGGTTTCTTCCTTTAAATACCCCCTTATACAGCTACTCGGGGCGCCATAGTCCTCTACCCCTGCGTGGTGTATGACCATGGGCCCGAGAACGCTCTCGAATAAAAATCCTCTTGCAGTTGCAGCAAGACCGTTTCTTGTGTGATTTGGGGTGTCGCCTCTCCTGAGTCAGAACGTGGGTGAGTCCTCATGTTGTGGGTCTTTCAAGGGGAAAATGAGAAAATCACACTGTAGGACCGAGAATATGCCCAGAAACCCTGAAAACTTGAAAAATTAAAAATGCACGCATTCGGACCCAGAATATGGCGAGAAAGCCTGAAAAAAGTAAAAAATTAAAAACTCACACTGAACGAACCCGAATATGGCTAGAAAACCTGAAAATGGTGGAAAATGAGAAAATCACACTGTAGGACCCAGAATATGCCTAGAAACTCTGAAAAATGTGGAAAATTAAAAATACACACTGTAGGACCCAGAATATGCCGAGAAACCCTGAAAAACCTGGAAAATTAAAAATACACGCTGTAGAACCCAGAATAGGGCAAGAAAACCTGAAAAAAGTAGAAATTTAAAAACTCAAACTGAAGGACCCCGAAGATGGCGAGAAAACCTGAAAAACGTGGAAAATGAGAGAATCACACTTCAGGACCCAGAATATGCCGAGAAACCATGGAAAACGTGGAAAATTAAAAACACATGCTCTAGTACCCAGAATATGGTGAGAAACCCTGAAAAAAGTAGAAAATTAAAAACTCACACTGATGGACCCCAAATATGGCGAGAAAACCTGAAAAAGTTGGAAAATGAGAAAATCACACTGTAGGACCCAGATTTACAAAAAAAATTGAAAAACGTGAAAAATGAGAAAATCACACAACAGGACCCAGAATATGCTGAGAAACCCTGAAAAACCTGATAATTAAAATTCACACTGTTCGACCAAGAATATGGTGAGAAACAATGAAAAAAGTGGAAAATTAAAAATTCACACTGTATTACCCTGAATATAGCAAGAAACACTGAAAAACGTGGAAAATTAAAAATTCACACTGAAGGACCTGGAATATGGCAAGAAAACCTGAAAAACGTGGAAATGAGAAAATCACACTGTAGGACCCAGAATATGACGAAAAAACCTGAAAAACGCGGACAATTAAAAACTCACACTGAAGGACCCAGAATATGGCGAGAAAACCTGAAGAACATGGAAAATTAAATATTCACACTTTAGGACCCAGAATATGGCGAGAAGCACTGAAAAACGTGGAAAATTAAAAATACACTCTGTAGGACCCAGAATATGGCGAGAAACCCTGAAAAAAGTAGAAAATTAAAAACTCACACTGAAGGACCCAGAATATGGCGAGAAAACCTGAAAAAGGTGGAAAATGAGAAAATCTCACTGAAGGTCCCAGAATAACGAAAAAACTTGAAAAACGTGGAAAATGAGAAAATCACACTGCAGGACCCAGAATATTCCGAGAAACCCTGAAAAACGTGAAATTTAATAATTCACAATATTGCACCAGGAATATGGCCTTGTCTTGCATAGCCTAGCCCTGCCCTGCCCTGCCTAGCCCTGACTAACCTAGTCCTGACTAACCTATCTCTGCCCAGCCTAGCATAGCCCAGCCTGCCTGACCCTGTCATTAACCAGGCTGGCCTCGAACTCAGAAACTGACTGCCTCTGCCTACAGAGTGCTCTCATTAAGAGCTCAAGCCACCACTGACTGTTGGGTTTTCTAAGTCTTACATTGGTATGGTGTCTGTTTCTCAGCTGTGAAACCCTAATTAAGACATGTAGTCAGTCCTAGGTCAGTCATAGCTACAGAGTGAGGCATTATCTAATACAAAACAAAACAAAACAAAAAATAGAAATAATAAAATAAATAAATTAAACAACCACATGATATCTTTTCTTTCTTTAGATGATACTCAGAGCTTGAAGCAGTTCACCCATGAGACCTCAGCTCTGGACATTGAGGCTGTTTCCCTAACAAGTATTAGGGCTGAACCTGAGGGGTTCTACTGCTGAGTTGTATCCCCCACTTTAAAAAAAAAGTTGTTTTCAAAGGCTTCAGGTTTTTAGCACTGTTGCTTGTTACAGTTGAGTCACAGCCCTGAACTTTCAGTGGTAGTTAAAGGCACTGAGAAGGGCTTCGTATAGACATAAAAGGCCAAGTCTTTGTTATTAAAAAGTTAATCTGGATTCCCCCACCCCCTGGCATCCTAAGAATTCCTAGAAAGGAAGACAGGGACCTGGGCAGAAGGGTGCAAGGCTACTGGTGTTTGTAAGTGGTAAGAGAAGTCTTTCTCTTGTTGGTACCCTACCCCAAGTTACACTGTCACTTCTTTTGCCTAGTTGTTGTTTTGTCGGTTTGTATTCTCTACATAGCCCCTTTCCCTTTCTAACCTTGGTGGTCCTGAACCTTACTGTCCTTGAACTCAGTGATTTGCCTGTCGTGCTGGGATGAAACTATGAGCTACCATCCAGAAGGAAGCACCCTGCTGAGGTTAGATTGGGGTCTCTTCCAGTTTACTCTATGAAAATGCATATGGCAGGCCTGATCTTTCTTTTTTTCCTTTTCCTTTTCTTTTTAAAGATTTATTTATTTATTATATTTAAGTATGCTATAGCTATCTTCAGACACTCCAGAAGAAGTTGACAGATTCTGAAGAATCTAAATCATTCTTATTGTCGGCATATGATGTATATAAACACAGCCTCACATATACTCAAAAAAAAATGAAAGATGGGGCTACAGAGAGGGCTCAACAATTAAGAGCATTGTCTCCTCTTTCAGAGAACCTGGGCTCAATTACCAGTATATATATATGGTGGCCCATCTCCAGTTCCAGGGGATCTAATACTCTGTTCTGGAGTCTGTGGGCACAGCATACACATGCAAAACACCCTTACACTAAAAATAAAATAAATCATTGAGAGAGAGGAGAGAGAGGGGGTTAGAGAGGGGGGAGGTAATCATACCTCCTGACGAGTTTGAAGACCTGAGCTTCATCACTTACACAAATAAATAAATGCAAAATATTTTTTATAAATAACCTCTGCCATTTACCTTTAAATATTCCTTGAAAACAAGTTCTATGAGCAACAGTTATATTTACTATATCTAAAGGACAGTCATGAGCATATTCTCTAAATAGAAAAAGGTCTATTAGTCATAGAAATGGAAAAGACAAACCAAGGAAGGTTTGCAATTACATAATGAGGCAGCTCAACCCAGCTCTTAGGTTGGAAATAAGACTCTTGAATAGGATACACCTGAAGACAGACAGCCATTGCTTTTTGTTTTGGAGGCTGAAAGGATACACCTGAAGACAGCCATTGCTGTGTGTGCTTGATGGTAATATGGTAATTTTTTTTTTAATTTTTAAAAACTTTTTATTCTCTTTTTCTTTCTTTCTTTCTTTCTTTCTTTCTTTCTTTCTTTCTTTCTTTCTTTCTTTCTTTCTTTGTTTCAATTATTATTTTTTTCTCAGAACGGGTTTCTCTGTGCAGCCCTGGCTGACTTGGAACTCCCTCTGTAAGCCAGGGTGACCTTGAATGCAGAAATCTGCTTGAGGCTAACGGTGTGTTCCACAATTGCCTCAGCTCTACTCTAATTCTGTGTATGTATGTATATATGTATGAATAGAAGTAATATTAATCCATTAATATCTCTTTTTCCTAAAATTCATGTCATTCCTCCTTATGTTTCTCTCTCACTCCCTGTTTGTGTGCATGTGTGTGTTAGTCTAGGGTACACAGATTAAAGAAATCATATTTCCCACGGATTCTTAGAAATAAACAAGGTGTGGTGGAGCACCCCTTTAATCCCAGCACTTGGCAGGCAGAGGCCGGCAGATTTCTGCATTCCAGGCCATCCTGGTCTACAGAGTGAGTTCCAAGACACCCAGGGCTACACAAAGAAACACTGTCTTGAACGCCCCTCCCTCCTAAAAATAATAAAGTAGTAATAGACAAAAAGCAAGAGAAAAACATGTGGCCATGGCTGCTGGTGGCTTTTCAGTGACTCCTCACCCTTCTGTGTCCCGCGCTAATTTTACCGCCAGCAAGAAACAACGCGGCACATAAACAGGATCCTTCTGTAATGCGTCTTGAGAGGGAGAGCATCAGCTTCACAAGGCGGAGACCCCAAGCCCGAAAACCACCTCCCTTATATAGGAGATTTCTCTCGCCTCGGACGTGGCGATTCCCTATAGGCCAAATTCTTGTCACCCGAGGTGACGTTGTCAGGCGGGCAACTGGCACCATGAACGGTTAATGCCAGCACATGCGCGGATCACTTGTTCATCTCCAGAGGCAGGCGATGTCGGCGCCATCTTATAATGGCGACGATGTGGGGTGGCGCCCCACATCTCCCCCTTTTCTGTACAAAGGCAAGCCAGCCACCCATTCAAGGAGGGCGGAAGTAGAGGCCGAATTCCCAAAGATAATTTAAAAACAAAAGATATGTGCAGGGGTCTTGTCTAGGCTCTAGGTGGGACCCGACATACTCCTGACCGATCTCTCTGTCGTTTTTCTTGAGGAAGGGACACTAGGACAGGCAACCCTTTTCAAGACGGCATGCTTCCCAGAGAGAGCGGGGGTATCTCTCTGTGCGATGCTTAGCTCAACAACCCTCATGGGCTGCTCAAACCGGGCACTCATCCTCGTGCGACGCATAGAGATGCTGAGGGTGCAAGAGCTGCCTGGCTGGCGACCGGCTGCTAACATCCACTGCCGTTTTAGTGCCGCAAGCCAGACTTCCGCTGACCTTCCATGCTCTAAGGCCATGAGTGCCTGAGTTATCATAATTTTTTCTCTCTTGCTTTTACTATAAATTTTGCAAATTAGCCAAAGCATAAAGCCCAGTCCGAGGCAGAAAAAGGCTCCAAACATTCCCACCCCCACCCACTCTTTAAAATAAGAAAATGCTGAAGAAATCCAGGAGGCGAGGCCTTTGGTGAGGGACAGGTCTAGGCGGGTGGAGTTGATTTGTAATATCGCTGTTCGGAGTTCCCGCAGGGTCTGGTCAAATTCAACTGTCCAATTCTGTAACAAATGCTGGGATAAAACTTTAGAAAGATTAGCAGCCCGTGTGAAATTGTCATACTGTACAGAGGTCACACAAAGACCTGGCAATCTTCTTTCGCACCCTAATTGGGCAACTTGCCACAAAACATCTAATTGCTCTTGGACTAAATCTATGCGTTGATTCACTAGCAATAACCTGCCTTGAATCTGGGTATAAGCTAGATGTCCAGCCTCCATGGCCGTGGTCACCGTAGAGGACAATTTATTTATGGTGGCAGCCGACCGCACCGTGCCCGAAAGGGTCAGGGCCGAAGCAGTAACCGATGCTGTTACAGCGGTGGCTGCGATGATGCCCACAATTACGGCAGAAATTCCAAAATCTCTCCTTTCTCTGAATAATGCCATTGAACTTGGGGCCTCCACAGGAACAGGCACAAATCGGGGCAGGCGTGCTACCAGGGCCAAGGGGAACTCAGAAGCATTCCAGCACAGAACATAATAACATGGTTGCATCATACAATCAAGCTTTTCGGAATTACTTGGCAAGGAAGCATTACTAACAATCTAAAGAAAAGGGGGCCATACGCATATTGGCATCCTGACTAAGGCAAAGGGGAATGCGAGTCCTCCTTTGCATGGCAGAACGGGGCCAACTTTGGTTGTCTGAGACCTTCAGAATAATTAGTCCGGGGCCAGGTTCCAAATAATTCTGTAAAATTCCCGCCCCAATGTGTAGCATTTGTCCATCCATTAATAATATTTGACATAGATTGAGTATGTAACCCAATATAACTGGGCACCGTCCCATTGATGCTAAAGCATAGGCTACCCAGAAGGTAGTGAGTTCTATTATCCACTACTCGTTCTATTTGAGAATCCCAGGGCAAAAACGGAAGGCCTAATTCTTTATCAGTAATAAACAAGCGAGGGAAAACTTGGGCGTTATACATCACCGGCATTGGAAGTGGGAAGGTTGACATGATTCCCCATCGAAACTCATGTGTCCTTATCGTTGGCGCTAGGGTTATCCACAGAAAGGTTAGGAGAATGATCATCTTCTTGGTTTATACTTCGTGTTAGCCGCTCCGGGATCCAAAAAGGATTTTGTTCACTCTGTGGAAAAACACAAACAGCTCCCCTGGATCTTATTAGGATAGGATCCGGGCCTTTCCATTGATTAGTCAACACATCCTTCCATTTTACCAATTCTTTTGGTCTCTTTGGTTCCGAGCAGTGGCGCTCTGCAGCGCTCCTTCCTGCATCGTCCAGGTTTAAGAAATTTAGAGTAAAGAGTGCCATGGATAGTGCCACTCTTGGGCCAGGGGGCAACTCTGTTATCGCTCCCCCTTTCTGTTTAAATAAATAGGATTTGAGCGTTCGATGAGCTCTTTCAATGATGCCTTGTCCTTGAGGGTTATAAGGAAGTCCAGTGATATGGGTCACCTGCATTTGTGCACAGAATTGTTTGAATTTATTTGAGGTATAAGCAGGTCCATTGTCTGTCTTAAGACATTTTGGTCTACCCCAGGCACTCCAGGCCTCGAGGCAATGTTGAATTACATGAGATGTCCTTTCTCCTGAAAGTGGAGTTGCAAATAACACACCAGAACAAGTGTCAATAGACACATGAACGTATTGCGTCTTACCAAAAGATGCAATATGAGTGACATCCATCTGCCAAACTTGTAGGGGGGAGAGTCCCCTCGGATTGACACCATAATGAGGTGTGGGCAGAAACTGACAACAGTTTTGGCACTGTGTGACTATCTCGCGGGCTTCTTTCCTTGTTAAAGAGAAGCGCCGGCGAAGTGTTTCAGAGGTAACATGAAACTTACTATGAAAATTTTTGGCGGCCTCTAGTGGTGAGGATAGTGCTGTGGCCACAAGTCGCGTAGCCTGATCTGCCAGCTCATTACCCTCTGTCATGGGGCCAGGGAGTCCAGAATGGGCTCTCATATGTACGATATAAAAGGGATGTTTTCTTTGTAATAGAAGGTTTCTAATCTGTTCAAAGGTTTGTGCTACCCTACTAGAAGGTTTTATTAGGCCCGCAGTTTCTAGCAGGCGAACTGCATTAACCACATACAAGGAATCAGAAATAATATTGAGCGGGCAATCAAATTGCTGTAAAACTTCTAATACTATCAAACACTCAACAATTTGAGGGGAAACCTCCGAATATTGTCTGATATGGGTAATGTTATTAACTACATAGGCCCCTTGCCCGGTTTTGGAGCCATCTGTATAAATTACAAGACCATTTTTAAGTGGGGAATGACTTGTTACTTTGGGAAAAACTAATGGATGGGTCAGGGCAAAGTGTAACAATGGGTGCTTTGGATAATGATTATCAAATTTTCCACTAAATGTGACACATAGAATGGACCAATCATTAGAAGCAGCAGCTAACACCTGTATTTGATTAGGGGTATAGGGAATGACAATGATATTAGGTTCAAGGCCGAAGTATTTGATTGTCATTTTTAATCCCTTTAATGCTAATTGTGCTACTGCGGCCGGATACCAATCGATAATCTTGGCAGGGGAGGCTTGTGGATGAACCCAGCATAGGGGCCCCTCTTGCCAAATGACAGCAGTTGGTAAGCCTCGAGTGTCCAAGATACATAACAAAACCGGCTTGGAATAATCTATTCTAACAAGCTGCGCTTGACTTATTGCTTTTTCTACTTTATTAAGTGCCTCCACTGCCAAAGGATTCAATTTTCTAGGAGAGGTGATATGAGAATCCCCTTCCAAGATATCAAACAGGGGTTTCAATTCTGTTGAAGGGATTTTTAAAAAAGGTCTAAGCCAATTGATATCTCCCAACAATTTTTGAAAGTCATTTAAAGTATGTAAATTATCCATCCTGATTTCTATTTTTTGTGGCTTAATAATGTTGGGCTGTATAAAAGAACCTAGAAACTGTCCAGAGTCTGCCAATTGCACCTTTTCAGTGGCTATCTGTAGCCCCCATTGCTCTAATGTTTTCTGTAACACAGGAAAAACCTGTTGCAGTACAGATGGATTCTTATGGCAAAGCAGGACGTCATCCATGTAATGGATAGACACTATTTGTGGAAATTGTCTCTTTATCGGGGCGAGTGCTTGGTCTACATACAGTTGGCAGATAGTAGGGCTATTGGCCATCCCTTGGGGCAAGACTCTCCATTGATACCTCTTATCTGGCTCTGTATGATTGATAGAGGGGACACTAAAGGCAAAGCGAGGTCTATCCGCAGGGTGTAACGGTATGGAAAAAAAGCAATCTCTGATGTCTATAATGAGGATGTTCCAGCCCTTAGGAAGGGCGGACAGCATAGGTAATCCTCTCTGTACAGGCCCTAACAGGGACATCTGTCCATTTATAGCTCTTAAATCATGTAACAGACGCCATTTGCCAGACTTTTTCTTTATTACAAATATGGGGGTGTTCCAGGGGGAAGTAGAGGGTTCAATATGGCCGAGTTTTAGTTGTTCTGCAATAATTTGTGTTACAACGCTCAATTTCTCGGAGGTTAGCGGCCACTGAGGAACCCACACAGGATCCTCCGTTTTCCATGGTATAGGTCGTACTGCCTCAGTGGCGCCTAGGAAAAACCCAGGCCTGCTCTGTCCTTATTGGCCTTGTGTGAGATTGGGCGCGGTTCGCCTTGTTCATGGCGTCCCAAACCCTGGCCTTCTTGATAACCCATTTTCTCCATCATTTCTCTAAGACGTAATGAATAATCATTGGTCAGAGTCAGTCCTAAATCTGTCATGACATCTCTCCCCCAGAGATTTACAGGTAGGGGTAGAACATAGGGGGAAAAGCATCCTTTTAAACCTTCTGGTGACGTCCAGACCAGCCGGTTGGTACTAATGTCTGGACTGGATTGATACCCCAGGCCTTGTAAAGAATGAGAAGATTTTGTCACTGGCCAAGCTTTAGGCCACCAATGTGTGGAAATAATACTCTTATCAGCTCCGGTGTCAAGAATGCCCTCAAAATTTTTACCATTTATGTTAAGGATTAATTTCGGGCGCGAATCAAGTGACAATGTCAAATAGGCCGAATCCATTTCTGAAGATCCCATAAGTTTTTTATCTTGATTGGGTAATTCTCCCAGCAGCGGGAGGAGGAGGAGCTGAGCAATCCTGTCCCCTTTTTTAATAGAAAATACACCATGAGGGCTGGAGCATAGAATCTGCATATTTGGGATGTGTTGATTATCTGTTATGCCTGGATGGACTATTAGTCCGCATGCGGTAAGGGCACCACGGCCAATGATAAGTCCCACCGCGTTGTCCGGTATGGGAGGCCCTAAGGGCATGGCAGGGACAGGTTGAACCCCCATCTGAGGTGTTAATAAGATTGAGGTGGTGGCGCACAAGTCCATTCTTGTGCCTTGGCTTGATCTGCCTCCTCGCTCAGGGGACTGGTCCCAGCGAATTGGGTCCCGTATTTTTGAGGGCCCCGGGGCCGGGGGCCCGCAGGCCCGTTTTTTGGCTCCTGTCTAACAGGGATAGCAGGCGGGAGGAGGTTGCCTTTAATGTCTCTAGTTGATCTGCATTGACTGACTGGATGGTAACCCTTTCTACATCGGGAACATAGGGTAAGAGTTCTCTGGTTTTGCTTAGGTGCCCGGCAATCTTTTGCGAGATGCCCTGATTTCCCACAGTTGAAGCAGGTGCGACTGCTGCCCCCCGTAGGGGGAGGTCGCCTTTGTGCCTGTAAAATGGCTGCGGCGAGCCCAGAGTTACTCAACGGTCCACCAATCTCTCTACATATTCTAAGCCATTCTGACAATCCCTTGTTTTTCCTCGGCGCTATTGCACTTCTGCACTCCTGAGTGGCTTGTTCAAAGATTAATTGCTCTATAAAGGGTCCAGCACAATCAGGATCCCCGAAAATCTTTCCTGCTACCTCCATCATCCTGGCCACATAGTCTGAGAATGGTTCCTGAGGTCCCTGTATAATCTTGGTGAGCTGATTACTAGTTTCTCCTTTACGGTTGAGTGATTTCCATGCTCGTATAGCAGTACTGGATATTTGGGCATAAGCTCCCCAATGATAATTGACCTGATCTGCTGCATAAGGACCCTGTCCTGTAAGGAGTTCAAAGGTCCAGTCTCTTTGCTCTGGGGTCAGGGCTGCGGCATTAGTCCTAGCCTGGGCCTGTGCCGCCTCATGCCATAGGGCCTTCCATTCCATGTATTGTCCCATGCTTGGTAGCACAGCTTTCGCCACTGTTTGCCAGTCACTGGGCGTCAGGGCGGTTAATGCCAGTCGATCTAACTGCATTAGAGTAAAACTGGCATTTGCTCCAAACTTTCTAACTGATTCTGCAAGCTCCTTTATTTGGTTATAATCAACAGGAGCATATACTCTCCCACCATCTTGCTCATAGACAGGGTAAGCGAGCCTGAGCTTGCGATGCACCTTTTCAGGTAACAATGAGAAAGCTTTAGGGCATATCTCATAAGGTGGTGGGGCAGAGGGAACTGTCTGTACGGGATTCCTGGGTAAAGCATTAGGTTTTGTTGAAATGGCAGGTTTAGAGGTCCGTTTATTTAACGGCCTCTCATCAGGATAATACCTCTCTCTCTCATATCTGGTTGCTTCCTCATCAAGTTCTTCCTCTTCCTCTGTATCTAGTCTCCCACTCTCTGCTCCGGATGACTCTTCAGAGTTTTGAATATTGAGTGCTTCAAGCTCTTGGGTTGGGTACAACCCAGGCTTAGATATAGGTTGAAAAATCGGTACTCCCTCGGAGTCCGATTCCTCATGTGGGGAGGCAGGTATACTGCTTGTTCCCCTCTCTCCCGCCCTCTTAGGCTTCCTGGGAGGTCCTTTTTCACTTTTATTCTTTGGGATCCTCTTCCTAGTTTGTGCACGTGCACCCATCCTCTCACTACGCTCAGATTCTGACATGCCATCCTGAACGGTCTCCAACGCTATTTGTCCCTTTTTTCTGACTTCCTCACATGTTTCATCCTCAAGGCAGTTTTTGATCATCTTCCAAACTGCTTTGGTGCCCATACGTAAGTCGGGGCACAAATCAAGATCCTTCCCCAATTTTTTCCATGAGGCCAAGGTCAAGGAGCCAGAAACGGCATACCAAGGGGCAACTCTATCTACCTCCTCAACAAAGTGCTTAAGAACCTTGTCCCCTAGCTTTAGGTCTCTTTTCTTAAGGAGATTTTCAAGTGATGTTTGGATTGACTGTGACGACCCCATAACGGGTCAAAAGTAACCGCAGCTTATCTACGTCCGCCTTAAGTCACTGTTAGAATCAAAAAGATGTCTTGGCGCGGCCCACGGCTTATCTACGTCCGACTTACGGCAACAGCGAGAAACCGAAAGTACGGCTCGCCTTTCTGCTCTTTCATTTACAAGAGACTAATTTGGCGCCGCGATGGAGTGCAACGCCGCTTATCTACAACGGACTGATATGCTGTTGGAAACTTGTTAACACCACCGCCTATGTTCACAGATATAACTGGCCAGGAGGAAGAGTAGAAGAGCTAAAATAACGATGATAATGGCCTCTGGAAATCCAAACCACAATCCGGACAAACCCAATACCTGGGAAAGAGTTAAAGAAAAGAGTTCATGTTCAGGCATACCTTTCCGATGCGTAGTCTAGCCACAGTTCTGAACCCTCCCCGTCGCCGAGTGGTCTCCGAAGGTGCTGACGATGGTCTGGTCACAATTCCCGGGTTTTTCGGCACCAAATGTCCCGCGCTAATTTTCCCGCCAGCAAGAAACAACGCGGCACATAAACAGGATCCTTCTGTAGCAAGCATTAATGCGTCTTGAGAGGGAGAGCATCAGCTTCACAAGGCGGAGACCCCAAGCCCGAAAACCACCTCCCTTATATAGGAGATTTCTCTCGCCTCGGACGTGGCGATTCCCTATAGGCCAAATTCTTGTCACCCGAGGTGACGTTGTCAGGCGGGCAACTGGCACCATGAACGGTTAATGCCAGCACATGCGCGGATCACTTGTTCATCTCCAGAGGCAGGCGATGTCGGCGCCATCTTATAATGGCGACGATGTGGGGTGGCGCCCCACACTTCTGCACTGCATTCAGTTAAGTTCTATTCCACTAGTAGCTGGGAAAGAAGGGGAAGAAACAGAAGCAACCTGGAACAATAGGTATCGTGACGGCCAGCCACCTCCATCTTGAGAAGGGTGGTCAGTCAGCAGACAAGATGGCCGCCATCCACATGTTGCCTTTCAGCATGGTGAGGTCAATGTGTCAATGTTCAACCGAGTGACAGAACAAGGAAGTAGACATGCAGACAACAGACATGCAGGCATACCACCTCCCTTCCCTTCTGTTGTTTGGTAAAAGACACACAATTTTTATTATTTACAGTAAGCCAAAAAAGCACTCTGACAGCCTCGCAGATATCTACCTTCTATGTGATTAGAATTTCCTTTTTTTAAAATTAATTCTCAGGAGTTGCATGGTGACTTGTCCTAGGTTATGGTGCCCTCTTCTGGCACGTAGTCATATAGGCAGCAGATAGAGCAAACACACACACACACACTTACATTGAAAACTAATAGTAATAATAACAACAAACAAACAAGCAAGCAAGCAAGCAAATAAACAAACAAATATATAAATAAGAGGGAAAAAGAGATTCTGGCATCTGCCAGGCTGTGTGGGTGGCAAAGGCAGGCAGGCAGAGAGGACCTCTGTGAGTTTGAGGCTACCAAAGCCTACACTGATAGTTCCAGAACAGACTGCCTGGGCTACACCAAGAGAAACCCTACCTCGAGGCAAATGAAAACAAAAGCAGACAAGGTTCTGGCTTTTATTTTACTGATCTGTCTGTCTGTCTTTCTTTCACCAGGCTGGCCTCGAACTCAGAAACTGACTACCTCTGCCTCCCGAGTGCTCTCATTAAGAGGTTGAGCCACCACTGAATGTCGGGTTTTCTAAGTCTTACCTTGCTCTTGGTGTCTGTTCTCAGCTGTGAAACCCTAATTAACACATGTAGTCAGTCCTGGGTTAGCCAGAGCTACAGACTGAGGCCTTATCTAAAACCAAATAAAACAAAACAAAACAACAAATAGAAATAATAAAATACATAAATTAAGCAACCACATCATATATTTTCTCTCTCTAGATGGTACTCAAAAATTGCAGCAGTTTGTCTGTGAGACCTCAGCTCTGGATACTGAGGCTGTTTCCCTACCAAGTAATAGGGCTGAACTTGAGGAGCTCTACAGCTCAGTTGTGTCCCCTGCTTTTTTAAAAAAAGAGTTGTTTTCAAAGGCTGCAGGTTCTTACCACTGTTGCTTGTTACAGATGAATTATAACCCTGAACTTTCAATGGTACTTAAAGGCAAAGACAGATGCTTCCTATAGACATAAGAGCACAAGGCTTGTGGTCATAACCATTGGTAATAACCTAGTCGGAACGGTGCAAGGCTTCTTGTGTTTGTAAGTTGTAACAGAAGGCTTTCTCTGGTTGGTACCCTATCACAAGCTACACTGTCTATTCTTTTTCCTGGTTAGTGTTTCCTTGCTTTGTTTTCACTACAAAGCTACTTTTTCTTCATAGCATTAGCTGTCCTGAACCAGGCATTCCTTGAAATCAGTGATTCGCCTGTCTTGCCAGGATTACACTCTGAGCTACCATCCAGAGGGAAGCAACCTGCTGAGGTTAGACTGCTCTCTCTCCAGGTTTCCCCTATGAACATGCAAATGGCAGTCCTGCGTGATCTTTCTTTTTTTTATCCTTTAAAAAAATGTTTATTTATTTATTTATGTATTTATTAGATATAAGTACACTGTAGCTGTCTTCAGACACTCCAGAAGAGGGTGTCAGATTCTGGAGAATCTAAATCCCTCTTATGGTCTGCATATGATGTACATAAACACAACCTCACATATACTTCTAAAAATTTAAAGATGGGTGGGGCCACTGAAAGGGCTCATCAATTAACAGAATTGTCTCCTCTTCTGGAGAACCTGGACACAACTACCAGCAAATATATGGTGGCCCATCTCCAGTTCCAGGGTATCTGATTCTCTGTTCTGGCTTTTGTGGGCACAGTATACACATGCAAAACACCCTTACACTAAAAATAAAATACATCATTGAGAGAGAGGAAAGAGGGTTTTTGAGATAGTGAGAGGAGAGGTCATCGTACCTCTTGACACGTTTGAAAAATCAGAGCTTCATCACTCACACAAATAAATAACTGCAAAATATTTTTTAAACAAACTCTGCCATTTACCCTTAATAATATCAAGAAAACAAGTAAGTTCTATGAGCAACAGTTATATTTTCTGTATCTAAAGGATAGTCATGAGCATATTCTCTAAACAGAAAAAGGTCTGGTAATCTTAGAAATGGAAAAGAGAAACCAAGTATTTCTTCATATAAAAGCATACAGTAAGTGAACATTTAAAACTACAAGAGGCTACAGTGTGGCATGGCGTTGGAGATTGGTCCAACCTTGGGAAAGTCACATGTGAACCCCTTTAAGTTGGGGTTGCAGGGAGGTGATGATTGGTTCCTTCCTATGCTGGTTCTTTTGTGCCTCTTCCTTCCACGATTAGGAAGGTTTGCAATTACATAATGAGGCAGCTCAGCCAAGCCCTTAATTTGGAAAAAGGACTAGAGGATAGAATACACCTGAAGACAGACAGCCATTGCTCTGTGTTCTTGATGCTTCAATGGAAGCATCTGGTATTCTGTGTGCAGTGTGATAGGTCCCATTCCAGAGGCATAGGTAAGAACCAGATTGCTGGCACTCTGACAGAAAAGGACCTAGGAGAAGTCCCGAGGGTGGGTGTGGATAGGACATTGCCTGAGCCTCCTTTGGCTCAGATCCGTACCCCTGGATTGGTTGGACCCTCACTAGGATTCCCAACTTAACACTACTAACATCTAGATTAGTCATTTGAGCTCTAGTTGGATTCCCTTGACTGACCTGTTGGCCCCTATGGCCACCCTAAGTCAGCTCCCAGATCCTGTGCCACCTAGGCTCAGACTTGACAGGCTATGTCTGTTAATAACAAAATCAGGGTGCCAGACTCACAGGAGACATTTCTTACATTTAGATTACGTTCAGTTTGGGGGAAACAGAGGACAACACAGATGTCGGTTGAGGCCAATATACAGTTTAGTAACCAAATACTGATCAGATGCGCAAAGACCTGCTACAGTGATGGAAAAAGGTTTAACCATGCTCCTCCAGTGCCAGCCATGGCTTTGCCTGTCTGCATCGTATTTCTATGATATGCCAACGGAGTAGATGCTCAACAAGGATTTGCTCTGGGGATGCTTACCCAGTGGTGGTCACAATTAGTAAACTTCTAAGCTAAAGAACAGTTCCCCATCTAGCACAGTCTTTAGAGCACGAGATTATTAATCTCATGGTCGTTGGTTTGAGCCCAACGTTGGACGAGATGTTATTTTAGTTGGGTCTTGACTGGAGACAATGCTGGCACTTCCCAGGAGTGCCCCATGGTTGGGGTTCTGCTTTCTGTATCTCTGACATTAGAACTGGAGGTAGGGAGCATTTGGTGGGTCTTTTGCTCTGCTTGAAGCAGCAATGGGTGTACTAAATTGCAGTGGGTCAAGTGTTACAGATTCTACACTAGTTTTGATATTCTCCAGCAATTGGGGCACTGGTTAGTCTTGGATTACCCTTTTCAGGTAGATCTGAAACTCAATTCATTTGGTGTTTACTGAATTCAACCAGAGGATTCCAAGATATCCCTCTTAGAAAGATTAGCTGGAGCTTCTCTTTAAGGCTTGTTGGTCCTACCCCTAGAGGATTCTGGCTTAGGGTCTGAGAGGATCTTCCTAGGTTCAAATCTTGGACCAGTCCTCTTCTTTTGCCAATCAAACCCTGAGGATTAAAAGTCAACCTTGGCTCCTTAGAAGGTATGACTAAACAAATGAAAATGGAAATTCGTAAGTACCCAAAGTGGTATTTTTGGACCTTGTTTTCTGCTTTAGGCAGAGTCTTGTTCCTTTACCTTAGGCTGCTCCTGACAAAGTCAAGGATAGCTGCATTTCTAATCTTCATGCCTTCACTTCTTGTGTGCTGGAAAGATAGGCATGTGTATTAATCTGGTGTTCAGGTTGGAACCCAGGCTTAGGCAAGCAATTAGATGAGCTACAGCATCAGCTCATAACTCAAAATGTCCACCAAGAATTGCTGGCATTATTCAAATTAGCCTGAAGGATACAAATATTGGAAAATGTTGGAATTAAAAAAAAAATCAATCCAGCTGCTCTGGCAAATCAGGGAGAACTGGAGCAGGCCTCTGAGATGCACCAGCTTCTAGTCAGGTCTTTAGTGTATTTGACATACCCTGAGCTACATGAGAAGAAACACAAATAGCTAAAACAGGATTGTGAGACTAGCTGCAAGACATGTGGCTGGCAAATAAAAACCACTTTGAAATTTGCCAGTAGCCCTTAAGTGCAAATCTGGTTCCAGATCACTGGCCTTTAATCATCACTAGTTTGCTTGGGTCCAACCCACAGAACCCAAAAAGTAGTCAAGAGCCTGTGACCTCTTCAGATTTGCTGGACTAGGATTTTTCAGGTCCCCTGGTGTGCAGATCTAAGAAAGTAGAGGTGCTGCCAAACCTGGCTAGAGTCTCAGCTTTGGGAATCTGCCTTGGAACTTCCCTTTTTTCCATAATCTCCATAAAAAGGCAAAGGATTTTTACATTTAAGAAGTCCTTGCACTTCGGATAGGAAACATACTCCAAGAACCACAGTCAGCCCTCTGGCCTCTGTAGAGTCCTTATTGAGCCTGGGTCTCCCAGCTCAGTGTTTTGAAATCACAAGGTGGATTCCTGTGCAGAGAATGAATAGATGCGAGTAGGAGGAATGAGTCCTTCTAGGGTTCTGTGAGCTGGAAGGCGCTGTGTGGACTTAACCGAACAAGCCTCAGATTCTGCCGAATTTTCACCACTGGGTAAACTGCCAGATACCATGAAAGAAGAGAGGGACTCCTCTAAGGAGTCGCTTCGGGCATCTCTCCGGGGTGGGAGGCTTGATTCGAACCCTGATACATCTGGTGCTCTGGTGTCTACACTTCGAGGCTCCCGGAAAAATCTTCAAGGTCCTGAACAGTGGCCAGGCTTCCAAGGTGGCATTCAGTCCTGCGACTGTACCTGTGGGATGCAGAGAAGGCCCTGATTTCTTCTATCCAGCCTTACAGAATCAGCTGAGCTCTTTCCTTTTTCAGTAGGGGGCTGCCCCAACTTCTCTCTCAGCATCACTTTCATGCACTTATCTAATAGGCAAGAGTAACTGTTAACTACTTTTAGAAGAGGCAAAAGTAGGTGTTAGCTGAAAGAAGAGGTCATTAATAAGGGAATAACTAAATACATTTAGCTCTTTTGTCCACTGCCCCCACAACCCCGGCCCCCTGGCTGGTTCCCAGGCTGACTTTGAAATCTCCTTAACCTAACCTCCGAAGTACTGCCCATACAGGAGTGAGTGATATCCATGTCACTTCATGTTTTTAGTAACAACCTCACAAAGGCAAATTTAGTCTATTCTGGTCTACATGGCTGATAAAACCAGGGAGAGGGTTTATTTTTGTTTTTTAAATATAACAAGCTCTGATGGATCAGCTCCTATCAGTGCGAAAGTCTTTTACTTCCCTCTATGAGAGGGAGGCATAAAACAGACTAGAAGATGGATGAGCAGGAAGGCCAAAAGAAGAGAGGTTGCTTGTCTGACAGTGACTGTGGATTGAAATAATGATTGGGGACCTGGAAGAGTCCAGGGAGAATAATAATTTTAGTGAATTAACCCGGTTAATTAATGGGTGATCTTCGGTTTGAATTTCTATTTAAGAATAAGAGCCAGTTCTGTGACTACTAACATTTTTTCAAGGTGGGAAAAAGACTGCTGTTGGACTATGATTTGGGCTCCAGCAAGTTGGTCTGTGATTTAGGAAGTACTCTGAAAGAAAAAAAAAAAAAAAGAGATACTTTGAGTCCAAGAACAGCAATTGTTGAGAGAACCATCCTGGAATAAGCACACGGAAACTACTGAGAGTGGAAGAGAGATGTCAAAGGTGGACCGAAGCCAAAACAGCTCCTGCAAGTCTTTGTAATTTCATTTTATACTTTAAAACCATAAGGTGGGGTGGACAAGCTAGTGTTTAAGTGCTGGCATCAGTCAGCAGGCTGGGAAGGGCAATGGGCCACTGCCTCACCTGGCTCTTTAGGCCTCTCTGGTTCAGGTAGCAAGTGAAGCTGGGCTCTGCAAACAGAGTGCAAGCAACACTTTAGTAAACAACTAAGGAAATCAATAAATTGACACCAAATAATTGTTTTGGTAAAGCTAGTTTTACTTCGCTATATTCTGGGAAATGGACTGGTCACTCACTGTGTCTTTGATAACGTATGTCTTGTTAGTGACTCTCCTTTCTTTCCTTTGTCCTTCTATCTTTTTCTATTTCCTTCCACCGTCTCCTCCTTACTCCCATCCTCCTTCCTTCTGTTGCACTGAAGAGTGCAGAGTGGCTATTGGCATGATTTGTGAAGAATTACCCCTAAGAGTACTGCTCCAGGTGTTTGTGTTCTGGCTATAGTATCAGCTGGCTTTAAACCACAGAGTCATCAATCTGGAGGAGGAAGGGAGAGGAGGTCAAAGGCAGCAATAGAGTCTAAGCTGGAGCCAACAGACTCTGTTCTATTTTCTTAATCGATTGTCTTCTAGACAGCATCTTGGCACACAGCTCAAGATGGACTTGATTTCTCTGCCCCTTGCTCTTTCTTTCCCTCTCCACTTCTCCTCCCATTTTCCCAGGCAGGCTTCACATCCAATACACAACCAAGGATGATCTCAACCCCTCCAACCTTTTAAATGTATTAATCATTTCACTTGTTTATATTTCAAGTGTTATCCCCCTCCTGCTCTCCCCTCTCTGAGGCCCATCTTTTCCCCCTCCCCACCCAGCCACTCCCACCTAATCCCTTTAGTATCCCCCTTCTCTGGGGTATCAAGCCTCAACAGGACCAAGTGCCACCCCTCCCACTGATTCCAGACAAGGTAGTTCTCTGCAACGTAAGAATTTTTCGTCATGAACCCTCCCATGTATACTCCTTTAGTTGGTAGATTACTCCCTGGGAGCTCTGAGGGGTCTGGTTAATTGATACTTTTGTTCGTCCTGTGGGGTTGCCATCCCCTTCAGCTCCTTCAGCCCTTCCCCTAATTTTTCCATTGGGGTCCCCACACTCAGTCCAATAGTTTCTGTGAGTTTCTCCATCTGTCTTAGTCAGTTGCTGACAGAGGCTCTCAGAAGGTACACAGACATACAAGGTTCCTGTCTGTAAGCACATCTTGGCATCAGTAGTAGTGTTGGGGTTTTGTGTCTGTGGGTAGAATACAGTGCTATAGTCTCTGGATGGCCTTTCCTTCAGTCTCTGCTCCAGTTTTGTCCCTAAATTTCCTTTAGACAGAGACAATTTTTGGTATTTTTTTAAATGGGTGGGTGTCCCCATCCCTCAACTGAGTCCCATGTCCATCTCCTGGATGTAGTCCCTTCAGGCTCCATCTCCCCTGTATTTCAGCTATTTTTATCCCATTGAGTTCTGGGAACCTCTTGAATTCCTGGCATCTGGGAATTTCTAGTGCATCTCCTAGTTCCCCAAACCCCACTGCTAATTATTCCTATTCATTCTCCTGGCCCTCTAGACGTCTCTCCTGTCTCTTCCCATACCTGACCCTGTCCTTCCTTCTTTCTCCCCTCCCTTTCTCTCTCCCACGCTGATACCCCTTTCCTCTGCCTGCCATGATTATTTTGTTACCTCTTCTAAGTAGGTTTGAAGAACGGACACTTTGGTCTCCCTTCTTGTAAAACTTCATTTGACTTTTAGTTGTCGCATGGGTATTCTGAGCTTTTGGGCTAAAATCCACTTATCGGTGAGTACATACCATGCAAGGCCTTTTGGATTTGGGTTACCTCACTCCAGAAAATATTTTCTAGTTCCATCCATGTGCCTACAACGTTTATGATGCGATCATTTTTTAATATCTGAGTAGTATTCCATTTTGTAAATGTACCACAGTTTCTGTAACAATTCTTCCATAGAGGGACATCTGGGTTGTTTCCAGCTCATGGTTATTAAAAATTAGGGTTCAGTGAACACATTGGTGCATGTATCTTTGTTCTGTGTTGGAGCATCTTTAGAGTATATGACAACACACTGGAGCATGTGAAATCACAGTGGAGAATGTGACACCACAGTGGAGCATTGTGACACCACAGTGGAGAAATGTGACACCACAGAGGTGTAGGGTGACAGCACTGTGGAGCACTGTGACAACGAAGAGGAGCACTGGAACACCACAGAGGAGCACAATGACACCAGAGTGGAGGAGTGTGACAACAGAGTAGAGCAGTGCAACATCAGAGTGGAACACTGTGACATCACTGTAAAGCACTGTAAAGCACTGTGACACCACTGTGGAGCACTGTGACAGCAGAGTGGAGTACTGTGACCCGAGAGTGGAGCACTGTGACACTACAGTGCAGCACTGTGACAGCACAGTGGACCACTGTGGCATCAGAGTGGAGCATTGTGACATGAGAGTTGAGCACTGTGACACGACAGTGCAGCAGTGTGACAGTGAGGGGAGCACAGTTACATCACTGTGGAGAACTGTGTCAGAAAGGTGGAACACTGTGACACAATAGTGTAGCAGTGTGACACCACAGTGGAGCACTGTGACAACACAGAGCAGCACGGTGACAGTAGAGTGGAGCACTGTGACATGACAGTGGAGCACTGTGATACCACAGTAGAGCACTGATAAACCACAGTGAGCACTGTGACACAACAGTGGACCACTGTGATACCACAGTGCAGCACTGTCTCCCCACAGTGAACCACAATGAAACTACAGTGGAGAACTCTGACAACACAGTGGAGCATGTGACACTACAGTGGAGCATTGTGACACCAGAGTGGAGAACTGTAATACCACAGGGGCATACTGTGACACCAAACTGGAGCATTGTGACAACAAAGTGGAGCACTGTGACACCACAGTGGAGCACTGTGAGATCACATTAGAGCAGGGTGACAACAGCGTAGAGAAGTGGGACATCACAGTGGAGCATTGGAAAACCACAGTTGAGCACAGTGACAGAGAAACCCTAAAAAACGTGAAACATAAAAAATAACACTGTAGGAACTGAAATATGGAAAGAAAAAGTGAAAATCATCAAATATGAGAAAATCGCACTGTAGACCTTGAATATGGCAATAAACCCTGAAAAATGTCGAAAATTAGAAACTCGCAATGTAGGACCTGGAATATTGTGAGAAACCCTGAAAAACAGTGGAAATTTAAAAACTTACACTCTACGAACAGGTATATGGCGACAAATACTGAAAAATGTGAAAAATGATAAACTCAAATGGTAGGAACAGAAATATGACGAGAAACCCTGAAAAACATGGAAATTTAAAAACAAACATTGTAGGACCTGGAATATGGCAAGAAACTCTGAAAAAAAAAAAAACGTGGAAAATGAGAAACTCACGCTGTAGGACCTGGAATATGGAAAGAAACCCGGAAAAGGGTGGAAAATGAGACAACCACACTGTAGGACCTGGAATGTGTCTAGAAACCCAGAAAGAGGGGAAAAATGAGAAAATCATAATGCAGTACCTGGAATATCGCAAGAAACCCTGAAAAACGTGAAAAATTAAAAACTTACCCTGTAGGACCTGGAATATGGCAAGAAAACGGAAATTCATTGAAAATGAGAAAATCACACTGTAGGACCTGGAATATGGAGAGAAAACTTGAAAAACGTAGAAATTAAAAACTCACACTGTAGGACCTGGAATATGGCGAGAAAACATGAAGAACGTGGAAAATAAAAATATAACAGAGTAGGACCAGGTACATGGCAAGAAAATATGGTGGCTCACAACCATCCGTAACGAGATATGGCGTCCCCTTCTTGAGTGTCTGAGAACAGCTACAGTGTACTTACATATAATAAATAAATAAATCTTTAAAAAAAAAGAAAAGGAGAAATTAACACTGCAGGACCTGGTATAAGGCTAGAAACACTGAAAAATGAGAAACTCAAACTATAGGACTTGGAATATGTTGAGAAACCTTGACAAACATGGAAAATTGAAAACTTATACTATAGGACTGGGAATATGGCAAGAAATCCTGAAAATCATGAACAATGAGAAAATTAAACTGTAGAAGCTGGACTATGGTAAGAAACCCTGAAACACGTGGAAAATTAAAAACTCAAACTGTAGGTCCTGGAATATGGCGAGAAACTCTAAAAAACATGGAAAATGGAAATTAAAACTTTAGGAACTGGGATATGGTGAAAAACTCTGAAAAATGTGGAAAATTAAAAATTAAACCTGTAGGACATGGAATATGGCGAGAAACCTTGAAAAACGTGGAAAATGAGAAAATGACACAGTGGGACTTGGAATATAGTAAGAAAAACCTTTAAAGTGAAAAATAAAAAATAAAACCTAACAGTGTAGGACCTAAAATATGACAAGAAAACTTCAAAATCTTGTAAAATGAGAAAATCAAACTGTAGGACATGGAATATGTCAGGAAAACCTGAAAAAAAATTGAAAATAAAAAACTCAACACCCAATAACCTGCAAATTATGAAATATGAGAAAATCACACTGTAGGACCTGGAATATGGAGAGAAAACACTGAAAGACTTGGAAAATGAGAAACCCACACTGTAGGACCTGGAATATGCTGAGAAACCCAGAAAAACGTGGAAAATTAAAACTCACACGGTTGGATCTGGAATATGTTGAGAAAACCTGAAAAAGGTGGAAATAAGAAACCCACTCTGTAGAACCTGGAATATGGCAAGAAATCCAGAAAAAGGTGGAATATGAGAAAATAACACTGCAGGACCTGGTATAAGGCTAGAAACACCGAAAAATGAGAAACTCAAACTATAGGACTTGGAATATGTCGAGAAACCTTGACAAACCTGGGAAATTGAAAACTTATACTATAGGACTGGAATATGGCAAGAAAACCTGAAAAATCACAGAAAATGAGAAAATCACACTGTAGAATCTGGAATATGGCAAGAAACCTGAAACACGTGGAAAAATTAAAAACTCACACTCTAGGACCTGGAATATGGTGAGAAGAACTGAAAAATGTGAAAAATGAGAAACTCAAACTATAAGAACTAGAATATGGAAAGAAAACCTTAAAATTGTGGAAAATGAGAGAATCACACTGTAGGACCTGGATATGGTGAGAAATCCTGAAAAACTTGGAAAATTAAAAACTCACACTCTAGGACCTGGAATATGGCAAGATTCCCTATAAAACGTGAAAAGGAGAAACTCACACTGGAGGACCTGGAATGTGGCAAGAAACCCTGAAAGATGTGGAAAATGACAAAATCAAACTGCAGGACTTGGAATATGGCGAGAAACCCAGAAAGAGGTGGAAAATGACAAAATCACACTGCAGGACTTAGAATATGGGGAGAAAACCTGAAAAAATCGAATAATTAAAAAACCTAAAAATAATGAAAAATGAGAAAATCACACTGAAGTACCTAGAATATGGCAAGAACCCCTGAATAATGTGAACAATAAGAAACTCAAATGGTAGGATATGGAATATGGCAAGAAACATAGAAAACCGTGGAAAATTAAAAACTCACACTGAAGGCTGGTGAGATGGCTCAGTGGGTAAGAGAACCCTACTGCTCTTCCAAAGGTCCAGAGTTCAAATCCCAGCAACCACATGGTGGCTCACAACCATCTGTAAGAGATCTGGCGCCCTCTTCTGGAGTGTCTGAAGACAGCTACAGTGTACTTGCATATAATAAATTAAAAAAAAAAAAACTCGCACTGAAGGACCTGGGATATGGCGAGAAAACCTGAAAATCATGAAAAATGATAAAATCTCACTGTAGGACCTAGAATATGGCAAGAAACACTGAAAAACGTGGAAAATAAGAAATTCAAACTGCAGGACCTGGAATATGGTGAGAAACCCTGAAAAACGTGGAAAATTAAAACTAATATTGTAGGAACAGGAATATGGAGAGAAAACCTGAAAAACGGGGAAAATGAGAAACTCACATTGTAGGACATGGGTTATGGCCTGAAACCCTGAAAAAGTTGGAAAATTAAAAACTCACACTCTAGGAGCTGAAATATGGCAAGAAAACCTGAAAATCATGAAAAATGAGAAAATCACACTGTAGGATATGGAATATGGCAAGAAACAATGAAAAAATAGAAAATGAGAAATTCAAACTGCAGAACCTGGAATATGCTGAAAAGACCTGAAAAACGTGGAAAATGAGGAACTCAAACTGCAGGACATATAATATGGCGAAAACTCCGAAAAACTTTGAAAATGAGAAACTCACACTATAGGACCTGGAATATGGAAAGAAACCCTGCAAAACATGGAAAATAAAAAACTCACACCGTAGGATCTGGAATATGGGAAGAAAACTGAAAATCATGAAAAATGAGAAAATCATACTGTAGGATCTTGAATATGAAGAAAACCATGAATAATGTGGAAAATTAAAAATTCGCACTGTAGGACATGGAATATGGCAAGAAACCCTGAAAGTTGGAAATTTAAAACTCACACTCTAGGACTTGGAATATGACAAGAAACTCTGAAAAATGTGGAAAAATAAATCAAACAGTGAATGACGTGGAATATGGCGAGAAACCCTGAAAAACGTGGAAAATGAGAAACTCACACTCTAGGACCTGGAAAATGGAGAGAAACCCAGAAAAAGGTGGAAAATGAGAAAATCACACTGATGGACCTGGAATGTGTCTAGAAACCCAGAAAGAGGGGAAAAATGAGAAATCATACTGAAGTACCTAGAATATCGCGAGAAACCCCTAAAAATGTGGAAAATTAAAAACTTACCCTGTAGGACCAGGAATAGGGCAAGAAAACCTGAAAATCGTTGAAAAGGAAAAATCACACTGTAGGACCTGGAATATGGTGAGAAACCCTGAAAAAAGTCGAAAAATGAGAATATCATACTGTAGTACCTGGAATATGGCGATAAACCCTGAAAAATATAGAAAATTAAAAACTCACACTGAAGGACCTGAAATATGGCGATAAACCCTGAAAAATGCCGAAAATTAAGGTCTCATACTGAAGGACTTGGAATATGGCGAGAAACAAAAAAAAAAAAAAAAAAAAAAACGTGGATAATTAAAAAAATCACACTAAAGGACTGGAATATGGCAAGAAATCCTGAAAAATGTGGAAAATGAGAAAATCACAGTGTAGGACCTGGAATATGGTGAGAAACCCTGGAAAAGTCAAAAAATGAGTAAATCAAACTGTAGGTTCCAGAATTTGGCGAGAAACCCTGAAAAACGTGGATAATTAATTATTCAAACACGGGGCTGGAATATGGCAAGAAATCCTGAAAAATGTGGAAAATGAGAAAATCACACTGAAGGACCTGGAATATGGCGAGAAACCCTGAAAAACGTGGATAATTAAAAAATCACATTGAAGGCCTGGAATATGGCAAGAAATCCTGAAAAATGTGGAAAATGAGAAAATCAGATAGTAGGACCTGGAATAAGGTAGAAACCCCTAAAAAGTCTAAAAATGAGAAAATCACACAGTAGGACCTGGAATATGGTGAGAAACCCTGTATAGTCGGATAATGAGAAAATCACACTGTAGGACCTGGAATATGGTGAGAAACCCTGAAAAACTCAAAAAATTAGAAAATCACACTGTAGGACCTGGAATATGGTGAGAAACCCTGAAAACGTCGAAAAATGAGAAAATCGTACTGTAGGACCTAGAATATGGCGATTAAACCATGAAAAATGTCGAAAATTAAAAACTCACACTGAAGGACCTGGAATATGGCAAGAAACAGTGAAAATCTTGGAAAATTAAAAACTCACACTGAAGGACCTGGAATATGGCAAGAAACAGTGAAAATCTTGGAAAATTAAAAACTCACACTAAAGGACCTGGAATAGGGCCTGAAATCTAGGGAAATCCTGAAAAATAGGGAAAATGAGAAAAGAACACTGTAGGACTTGGAATAGGATGAGAAACCCTGTATAGTCGAATAATGAGAAAATCACACTGTAGTACCTGGAGTATGGCGAGAAACCCTGAAAAACATGGATAATTAAAAACTCACACTGAAGAACTGGAATATGGCGAGAAATCCTGAAAAATGTGGATATTGATAAAATCACACTGTAGGACCTGGAATATGGTGATAAACCTTGAAAAAGTCGAAAAATGAGAAAATCACACTGTAGGACCTGAAATATCGTGAAAAACCATGAAAGGATCAAAAAATGAGAAAATCATACTGTAATACCTAGAATATGGCGATAAAAACACTGAAAAATCTCGATTATGGCGAGAAACCATGAAAAAAGTGGAAAATTAAAAATTCACACTGTATTACCCATAATATGGCGAGAAATACTGAAAAACATGGAAAATTAAAAATTCATACTGAAGGACCTGGAATACGGCAAGAAAACCTGAAAAAGGTAGAAATGAGAAAATCACACTGTAAGACCCAGAATATGACGAAAAAACCTGAAAAATGTGGAAAATTAAAAATTCACACAGAAGGACCCCGAATATGGCGAGAAAACCTGAAAAACGTGGAAAATTAATAACTCACACTGAAGACCCAGAATATGGCGAGAAAACCTGAAAAAAGTAGAAAATTAAAAACTCACACAGAAGGACCACAAATATGGCGAGAAAACCTGAAAAAGTGGAAAATGAGAAAATCACACTGTAGGACCCAGAATTACGAAAAAACTTGAAATACGTGGAAAATGAGAAAATCACACTGCAGGACCCAGAATATGCCGAGAAACCCTGAAAAACGTGAAAATTAAAAATTCACACTGTCGGACACAGAATATGGCAAGAATCAATGAAAAAAGTGGAAAATTAAAAATTCACACTTTATTACGCAGAATATGGCGAGAAATACTGAAAAACGTGGAAAATTAAAAATTCACACTGAAGGACCTGGAATATGGCAAGAAAACCTGAAAAACCTGGAAATGAGAAAATCATACTGTATTGCCCAGAATATGAGTAAAAATCCTGGAAACGTGGAAAATTATAAATTCACACTGAAGGACCTGGAATATGGCAAGAAACCCTGAAAAATGAGTAAAATTAAAAACACTCACTGAAGGACCTAGAATATGGCGAGAACACCTGAAAAAAGTAGAAAATTAAAAATACACGCTGTAGGACCCAGAATATGGCGAGAAACCCTGAAAAAAGTAGAAAATTAAAAACTCACACTGAAGGACCCTAAATATAGCAAGAAAACCTGAAAAAGGTGGAAAATGAGAAAATCATACTGTAGGACACAGTAATGGGAAAAAAATTTTAAAAAGTGGAAAATGAGAAAATCACACTGTAGGACCCAGAATATTCTGAGAAACCCTGAAAAACGTGGAAAATTAAAAATACACTCTGTAGGACCAAGAATATGGTGAGAAACCCTGAAAAAATTAGAAAATTAAAAACTCACAGTGAAGGACCCCGAATATTGCGAGAAATACCTGAAAAAGGTGGAAAATTAGAAAATCACACTGAAGGACCCAGAATAACGAAAAAACTTGAAAAACTTGGAAAATGAGAAAATCACACTGCAGGACCCAGAATATTCCGAGAAACCCTGAAAATTGTGAAATTTAAAAATTCACACTATTGGACCCAGAATATGTCCCTCCCTTGCCTAGCATAGCTTAGCCCTGCCTAGCCCAGAATAGCCCAGCCTAGCCCTGCCCTCCCTACCCCTGCCTTGCCAATCCCTGCCTAGCCTAGCCCTTCCCTGCCTAGCCCTGCCCTGCCTAGCCTAGCCCTGCCTAGCCTTGCCCTGCCCTGCCTAGCCCTGCCCTGCCTAGCCCTGCCTAACCTAGCCCTGCCGTGCCTAGCCTAGCTCTGCCTGCCTGACCCTGTTTTTAACCAGGCTGGCCTCGAACTCAGAAACTGACTCCCTCTGCCTCCAGAGTGCTCTCATTAAAAGCTCGAGCCACCACTGACTATTGGGTTTTCTAAGTCTTACATTGGTATTTTGTCTGTTTCTCAGCTGTGAAACCCTAAATAAGACATGTAGTCAGTCCTAGGTCAGCCATAGATACAGAGTGAGGCATTATCTAAAACAAAACAAAACAAAACAAAAATTAGAAATAATAAAATAAATTAAGCAACCACATGATATCTTTTCTTTCTTTAGATGATACTCAGAGCTTGAAGCAGTTCACCCATGAGACCTCAGCTCTGGACATTGAGGCTGTTTCCCTAACAATTATTAGGGCTGAACCTGAGGGGTTCTACTGCTGAGTTGTGTCCCCCACTTTAAAAAAAAAGTTGTTTTCAAAGGCTGCAGGTTCTTAACACTGTTGCTTGTTACAGTTGAGTCACAGCCCTGAACTTTCAGTGGTAGTTAAAGGCACTGAGATGGGCTTCCTATAGACATAAAAGGCCAAGTCTTTGTTATTAAAAAGTTAATCTGGATTCCCCCACCCCCTGGCATCCTAAGAATTCCTAGAAAGGAAGACAGGGACCTGGGCAGAAGGGTGCAAGGCTACTGGTGTTTGTAAGTGGTAACAGAAGACTTTCTCTTGTTGGTACCCTACCCCAAGTTACACTGTCACTTCTTTTTCCTTGTTGTTTTGTTGGTTTGTATTCTCTACATAGCCCCTTTCCCTTCCTAACCTTAGTGGTCCTGAACCTTACTGTCCTTGAACTCAGTGATTTGCCTGTCTTGCTGGGATGAAACTGTGAGCTACCATCCAGAAGGAAGCACCCTGCTGAGGTTAGATTGGGGTCTCTTCCAGTTTCCTCTATGAACATGCATATGGCAGGCCTGGTCTTTCTTTTTTTCTTTTCCTTTTCTTTTTAAAGATTTATTTATTTATTATATTTAAGTATGCTGTAGCTATCTTCAGACACTCCAGAAGAGGGTGTCAGATTCTGAAGAATCTAAATGATTCTTATTGTCTGCATATGATGTATATAAACACAGCCTCACATATACTCAAAAAAAAATGAAAGATGGGGCTACAGAGAGGGCTCAACAATTAAGAGCATTGTCTCCTCTTCCAGAGAACCTGGGCTCAATTACCAGTATATATATGGTGGCCCATCTCCAGTTCCAGGGGATCTAATACTCTGTTCTGGAGTCTGTGGGCACAGCATACACATGCAAAACACCCTTACACTAAAAATAAAATAGATCATTAAGAGAGAGGAGAGAGAGGGGGTGAGAGAGAGGGGAGGTAATCATACCTCCTGACGAGTTTGAAGACCTGAGCTTCATCACTTACACAAATAAATAAATGAAAAATATTTTTATAAATAAACTCTGCCATTTACCTTTAAAAATTCCTAGAAAACAAGTTCTATGAGCAACAGTTATATTTACTATATCTAAAGGACCGTCATGAGCATATTCTCTAAATAGAAAAAGGTCTGTTATTCTTAGAAATGGAAAAGACAAACCAAGGAAGGTTTGCAATTACATAATGAGGCAGCTCAGCCCAGCTCTTAGGTTGGAAATAAGACTCAAGAATAGGATACACCTGAAGACAGACAGCCATTGCTTTTTGTTTTGGAGGCTGAAAGGATACACCTGAAGACAGCCATTGCTGTATGTGCTTGATGGTAATATGGTAATTTTTTTTTTTAATTTTTAAAAACTTTTTATCCTCTTTCTTTCTTTCTTTCTTTCTTTCTTTCTTTCTTTCTTTCTTTCTTTCTTTCTTTCTTTCAATTATTATTTTTTTCTCAGAACGGTTTTCTCTGTGCAGCCCTGGCTGACTTGGTACTCCCTCTGTAATCCAGGGTGACCTTGAATGCAGAAAACTGCCTGAGGCTAAAGGTGTGTTCCACAATTGACTCAGCTCTACTCTAATTCTGTGTATGTATGTATATATGTATGAATAGAAGTAATATTAATCCATTAATATCTCTTTTTCCTAAAATTCATGTCATTCCTCCTTATGTTTCTCTCTCACTCCCTGTTTGTGTGCATGTGTGTGTTAGTCTAGGGTACACAGATTAAAGAAATCATATTTCCCACGGATTCTTAAAAATAAAAAAGGTGTGGTGGAGCACCCCTTTAATCCCAGCACTTGGCAAGCAGAGGCCGGGAGATTTCTGCATTCCAGGCCATCCTGGTCTACAGAGTGAGTTCCAAGACACCCAGGGCTACACAAAGAAACACTGTCTTGAACGCCCCTCCCTCCTAAAAATAATAAAGAAGTAATAGACAAAAAGCAAGAGAAAAACATGTGGCCATGGCTGCTGGTGGCTTTTCAGTGACTCCTCACCCTTCTGCACTGGATTCAGTTAAGTTCTATTCCACTAGTAGCTGGGAAAGAAGGGGAAGAAACAGAAGCAACCTGGAACAATAGGTATCGTGACGGCCAGCCACCTCCATCTTGAGAAGGGTGGTCAGTCAGCAGACAAGATGGCCGCCATCCACATGTTGCCTTTCAGCATGGTGAGGTCAATGTGTCAATGTTCAACTGAGTGACAGAACAAGGAAGTAGACATGCAGACAACAGACATGCAGGCACACCACCTCCCTTCCATTCTGTTGTTTGGTAAAAGACACACAATTTTTATTATTTACAGTAAGCCTTAAAAAGCACTCTGACAGCCTCGCAGATATCTACCTTCTATGTGATTAGAATTTCCTTTTTTTTTTAATTAATTCTCAGGAGTTGCATGGTGACTTGACCTAGGTTATGGTGCCCTCTTCTGGCATGTAGTCATACAGGCAGCAGATAGAGCACACACACACACACACACACACACACACACACACACACACACACACACTTACATTGAAAACTAATAGTAATAATAACAACAAACAAACAAGCAAGCAAGCAAGCAAACAAATAAACAAACAAATATATAAATAAGAGGGAAAAAGAGATTCTGGCATCTGCCAGGCTGTGTGGGTGGCAAAGGCAGGCAGGCAGAGAGGACCTCTGTGAGTTTGAGGCTACCAAAGCCTACACTGATAGTTCCAGAACAGACTGCCTGGGCTACACCAAGAGAAACCCTACCTCGAGGCAAAAGAAAACAAAAGCAGACAAGGCTCTGGCTTTTATTTTACTGATCTGTCTGTCTGTCTTTCTTTCACCAGGCTGGCCTCGAACTCAGAAACTGACTGCCTCTGCCTCCAGAGTGCTCTCATTAAGAGCTTGAGCCACCACTGAATGTCGGGTTTTCTAAGTCTTACCTTGCTCTTGGTGTCTGTTCTCAGCTGTGAAACCCTAATTAACACATGTAGTCAGTCCTGGGTTAGCCAGAGCTACAGACTGAGGCCTTATCTAAAACCAAATAAAACAAAACAAAACAACAAATAGGAATAATAAAATACATAAATTAAGCAACCACATCATATCTTTTCTCTCTCTAGATGGTACTCAAAAATTGCAGCAGTTTGCCTGTGAGACCTCAGCTCTGGCCACTGAGGCTGTACCCTATCAAGTAATAGGGCTGAACTTGAGGAGCTCTACAGATCAGTTGTGTCCCCTGCTTTAAAAAAAAAAGAGTTGTTTTCAAAGGCTGCAAGGTCTTATAACTGTTGCTTGTTACAGATGAATTATAGACCTGAACTTTCAATAGTACTTAAAGGCACAGACAGGTGCTTTCTATAGACATAAGAGCCCAAGTCTTGTGGTCATAACCAGTGGTAATAACCTGGGCGGAAGGGTGCAAGGCTTCTTGTGTTTGTAAGTGGTAACAGAAGGCTTTCTCTTGTTGGTACCCTATCACAAGCTACACTGTCTATTCTTTTTCCTGGTTAGTGTTTCCTTGCTTTGTTTTCACTACATAGCTCCTTTTTCTTCATAGCATTGGCTGTCCTGAACCAGGCAGTCCTTGAAATCAGTGATTTGCCTGTCTTGCTGGGATTACACTCTGAGCTACCATCCAGAGGGAAGCAACCTGCTGAGGTTAGACTGCTCTCTCTCCAGGTTTCCCCTATGAACATGCAAATGGCAGTCCTGCCTGGTCTTCCTTTTTTTAATCCTTTTTTAAAAAAATGTTTATTTATTTATTTATTTATTTATTTATTTATTTATTTATTTAGTACACTGTAGCCGTCTTCAGACACTCCAGAAGAGGGTGTCAGATATTGGAGAATCTAAATCCCTCTTATGGTCTGCATATGATGTCCATAAACACAGCCTCACATATACTTCTACAAATTTAAAGATAAGTGGGGCCACTGAAAGGGCTCAACAATTAACAGCATTGTCTCCTCTTCCAGAGAACCTGGGCTCAACTACCAGCAACTATATGGTGGCCCATCTCCAGTTCCAGGGGATCTGATACTGTGTTCTGGCTTCTGTGGGCACAGTATACACATGCAAAACACCCTTACACTAAAAATAAAATACATCATTGAGAGAGAGGAAAGAGGGCTTTTGAGAGAGAGAGATGGGAGGTCATTGTACCTCTTGGCACATTTGAAAAATCAGAGCTTCATCACTCACACAAATAAATAACTGCAAAATATTTTTCAAACAAACTCTGCCATTTACCCATAAAAATATCAAGAAAACAAGTAAGTTCTATGAGCAACAGTTATATTTACTGTATCTAAAGGATAATCATGAGCATATTCTCTAAACAGAAAAAGGTCTGGTAATCTTAGAAATGGAAAAGAGAAACCAAGTATTTCTTCATATAAAAGCATACAGTAAGTGAACTTTTAAAACTACAAGAGGCTACAGTGTGGCATGGCAGTGGAGTATGGTCCAACCTTGGGAAAGTCACATGTGAACCCCTTTAAGTTGGGGTTGCAGGGAGGTGATGATTGGTTCCTTCCTATGCTGGTTCTTTTGTGCCTCTTCCTTCCACGATTAGGAAGGTTTGCAATTACATAATGAGGCAGCTCAGCCAAGCCCTTAATTTGGAAATAGGACTAGAGGATAGGATACACCTGAAGACAGACAGCCATTGCTGTGTGTTCTTGATGCTTCAATGGAAGCATCTGGTATTCTGTGTGCAGTGTGATAGGTCCCATTCCAGAGGCATAGGTAAGAACCAGATTGCTGGCACTCTGACAGAAAAGGACCTAGGAGAAGCCCCGAGGGTGGGTGTGGATAGGACATTGCCTGAGCCTACTTTGGCTCAGATCCGTACCCCTGGATTAGTTGGACCCTCACTAGGATACCCAACTTAACCCTACTGACATCTAGGTTAGTCATTTGAGCTCTAGTTGGATTCCCTTGACTGACCTGTTGTCCCCTATGACCACCCTAAGTCAGCTCCCAGATCCTGTGCCACCTAGGCTCAGACTATACAGGCTATGTCTGTTAACAACAAAATCAGGGTGCCAGACACACAGGACATTTCTTACATTTAGATTACGTTAAGTTTGGGGGAAACAGAGGACAACACAGATGTCGGTTGAGGCCAATATACAGTTTAGTAACCAAATACTGATCAGATGCACAAAGACCTGTCACAGTGATGGAAACAGGTTTAACCATGCTCCTCCAGTGCCAGCCATGGCTTTGCCTGTCTGCATTGTATTTCTATGATATGCCAACGGAGCAGGTGCTCAACAAGGATTTGCTCTGGGGATGCTTACCCAGTGGTGGTCACAATTAGTTAACTTCTAAGCTAAAGAACAGTTCCCCTTCTAGCACAGTCGTTAGAGCATGAGATTATTAATCTCAAGGTTTGAGCCCAAAGTTGGATGAGATGTTATTTTAGTTGGGTCTCGACTGGAGACAATGCTGGCACTTCCCAGGAGTGCCCCATGGTTGGGGTTCTGCTTTCTGTATCTCTGACATTAGAACTGGAGGTAGGGAGCATTTGGTGGGTCTTTTGCTCTGCTTTAAGCAGCACTGGGTGTACTAAATTGCAGTGGGTGCAAGTATTACAGACTCTACACTAGTTTTGACATTCTCGAGCAATTGGGGCACTGAGTAGTCTTGGATTACCCTTTTCAGGTAGATCTGAAACTCAATTCTTTTGGTGTTTACTGAATTCAACCAGAGGATTCCAAGATATCCCTCTTAAAAAGACTAGCTGGAGCTTCTCTTTAAGGCTTGTTGGTCCTACCCCTAGAGTATTCTGGCTTAGGGTCAGAGAGAATCTTCCTAGGTTCAAATCTTGGACCAGTCCTCTTCTTTTGCCAATCAAACCCTGAGGATTAAAAGTCAACCTTGGTTCCTTAGAAGGTATGACTAAACAAAAGAAAATGGAAATTCGTAAGTACCCAAAGTGGTATTTTTGGTTGGTTTCTTTGGATCTTGTTTTCTGTTTTAGGCAGAGTCTTGTTCCTTTACCTTAGGCTGCTCCTGACAAAATCAAGGATAGCTGCATTTCTAATCTTCATGCCTTCACTTCTTGTATGCTGGAAAGATAGGCCTGTGTATTATTCTGGTGTTCAGGTTGGAACCCAGGCTTAGGCAAGCAATTAGATGAGCTACAGCATCAGCTCATAACTCAAAATGTCCACCAAGAATTGCTGGCATTATTCAAATTAGCCTGAAGGATACAAATATTGGAAAATGTTTGAATTAAAAAAAAATCAATCCAGCTGCTCTGGCAAATCAGGGAGAACTGGAGCAGGCCTCTGAAATGCACCAGCTTCTAGTCAGGTCTTTCGTGTATTTGACATACCCTGAGCAACATGAGAAGAAACACAAATAGCTAAAACAGGATTGTGAGACTAGCTGCAAGACATGTGGCTGGCAAATAAAAACCGCTTTGAAATTTGCCAGTAGCCCTTAAGTGCAAATCTGGTTCCAGATCACTGGCCTTTAATCATCACTAGTTTGCTTGGGTCCAACCCACAGAACCCAAAAAGTAGTCAAGAGCCTATGACCTCTTCAGATTTGCTGGACTAGCATTTTTCAGGTCCCCTGGTGTGCAGATCTAAGAAAGGAGAGGTGCTGCCAAACCTGGCTAGGGTCTCAGCTTTGCGAATCTGCCTTGGAACTTCCCTTTTTTCCATAATCTCCATAAAAAGGCAAAGTATTTTTACATTTAAGAAGTCCTTGCACTTCGGATAGGAAACATACTCCAAGAACCACAGTCATCCCTCTGGCCTCTGTAGAGTCCTGACTGAGCCTGGGTCTCCCAGCTCAGTGTTTTGAAATCACAAGGTGGATTCCTGTGCAGAGAATGAATAGATGCGAGTAGGAGGAATGAGTCCTTCTAGGGTTCTGTGAGCTGGAAGGCGCAGTGTGGACTTAACGGAACAAGCCTCATATTCTGCCGAATTTTCACCACTGGGTAAACTGACAGATACCATGAAAGAAGAGAGGGACTCCTCTAAGGAGTCGCTTCGGGCATCTCTCCGGGGTGGGAGGCTTGATTCGAACCCTGATACCTCTGGTGCTCTGGTGTCTACACTTCGAGGCTCCCGGAAAAATCTTCAAGGTCCTGAACAGTGGCCAGGCTTCCAAGGTGGCATTCAGTCCTGTGACTGTACCTGTGGGATGCAGAGAAGGCCCTGATTTCTTCTATCCAGCCTTACAGAATCAGCTGAGCTCTTTCCTTTTTCAGTAGGGGGCTACCCCAACTTCTCTCTCAGCATCACTTTCATGCACTTATCTAATAGGCAAGAGTAACTGTTAACTACTTTTAGAAGAGGCAAAAGTAGGTGTTAGCTGAAAGAAGAGGTCATTAATAAGGGAATAACTAAATACATTTAGCTCTTTTGTCCACTGCCCCCACAACCCCGGCCCCCTGGCTGGTTCCCAGGCTGACTTTGAAATCTCCTTAACCTAACCTCCGAAGTACTGCCCATACAGGAGTGAGTGATATCCATGTCACTTCATGTTTTTAGTAACAACCTCACAAAGGCAAATTTAGTCTATTCTGGTCTACATGGCTGATAAAACCCGGGAGAGGGTTTATTTTTGTTTTTTAAATATAACAAGCTCTGATGGATCAGCTCCTATCAGTGCGAAAGTCTTTTACTTCACTCTATGAGAGGGAGGCATAAAACAGACTAGAAGATGGATGAGCAGGAAGGCCAAAAGAAGAGAGGTTGCTTGTCTGACAGTGACTGTGGATTGAAATAATGATTGGGGACCTGGGAGAGTCCAGGGAGAATAATAATTTTAGTGAATTAACCCGGTTAATTAATGGGTGATCTTCGGTTTGAATTTCTATTTAAGAATAAGAGCCAGTTCTGTGACTTCTAACATTCATTCAAGGTGGGAAAAAGACTGCTGTTGGACTATGATTTGGGCTCCAGCAAATTGGTCTGTGATTTAGGGAGTACTCTGAAAGAAAAAAAAAAAAACAGATACTTTGAGTCCAAGAACAGTGATTGTTGAGAGAACCTTCCTGGAATAAGCACACGGAAACTACTGAGAGTGGAAGAGAGATGTCAAAGGTGGACCGAAGCCAAGACAGCTCCTGCAAGTCTTTGTAATTTCATTTTATACTTTAAAACCATAAGGTGGGGTGAACAAGCTAGTGTTTAAGTGCTGGCATCAGTCAGCAGGCTGGGAAGGGCAATGGGCCACTGCCTCACCTGGCTCTTTAGGCCTCTCTGGTTCAGGTAGCAAGTGAAGCTGGGCTCTGCAAACAGAGTGCAAGCAACACTTTAGTAAACAACTAAGGAAATCAATAAATTGACACCAAATAATTGTTTTGGTAAAGCTAGTTTTACTTCGCTATATTCTGGGAAATGGACTGGTCACTCACTGTGTCTTTGATAACGTATGTCTTGTTAGTGACTCTCCTTTCTTTCCTTTGTCCTTCTATCTTTTTCTATTTCCTTCCACCGTCTCCTCCTTACTCCCATCCTCCTTCCTTCTGTTGCACTGAAGAGTGCAGAGTGGCTATTGGCATGGTTTGTGAAGAATTACCCCTAAGAGTACTGCTCCAGGTGTTTGTGTTCTGGCTATAGTATCAGCTGGCTTTAAATCACAGAGTCATCAATCTGGAGGAGGAAGGGAGAGGAGGTCAAAGGCAGCAATAGAGTCTAAGCTGGAGCCAACAGACTCTGTTCTATTTTCTTAATCGATTGTCTTCTAGACAGCATCTTGGCACACAGCTCAAGATGGACTTGATTTCTCTGCGCCTTGCTCTTTCTTTCCCTCTCCACTTCTCCTCCCATTTTCCCAGCAGGCTTCACATCCAATACACAACCAAGGATGATCTCAACCCCTCTAACCTTTTAAATGTATTAATCATTTCACTTGTTTATATTTCAAGTGTTATCCCCCTCCTGCTCTCCCCTCCCTGAGGCCCATCTTTTTCCCCTCCCCACCCAGCCACTCCCATCTAATCCCTCTACTATCCCCCTTCTTTGGGGTATCAAGCCTCAACAGGACCAAGTGCCACCCCTCCTACTGATGCCAGACAAGGTAGTTCTCTGCTACATAAGTATTTTTAGTCATGAACCCGCCCATGTATACTCCTTTAGTTGGTAGATTACTCCCTGGGAGCTCTGAGGGGTCTGGTTAATTGATACTGTTGTTCGTCCTGTGGGGTTGCCATCCCCTTCAGCTCCTTCAGTCCTTCCCCTAATTTTTCCATTGGGGTCCCCACACTCAGTCCAAGAGTTTCTGTGAGTTTCTCCATCTGTCTTAGTCAGTTGCTGACAGAGGCTCTCAGAGGATACACAGACATACAAGGTTCCTGTCTGTAAGCACATCTTGGCATCAGCAGTAGTGTTGGGGTTTTGTGTCTGTGGGTAGAATACAGTGCTATAGTCTCTGGATGGCCTTTCCTTCAGTCTCTGCTCCATTTTTGTCCCTAAATTTCCTTTAGACAGAGACAATTTTCGGTATTTTTTTAAATGGGTGGGTGTCCCCATCACTCAACTGAGTCCCATGTCCATCTCCTGGATGTAGTCCCTTCAGGCTCCATCTCCCCTGTATTTCAGCTGTTGTTATCCCATTGAGTTCTGGGAACCTCTTGAATTCCTGGCATCTGGGAATTTCTAGTGCATCTCCTAGTTCCCCAAACCCCACTGCTAATTATTCCTATTCATTCTCCTGGCCCTCTAGACGTCTCTCCTGTCTCTTCCCATACCTGACCCTGTCCTTCCTTCTTTCTTCCCCTCCCTTTCTCTCTCCCACCCTGATACCCCCTTCCTCTGCTTTCCATGATTATTTTGTTACCTCTTCTAAGTAGGTTTGAAGAACCGACAATTTGGTCTCCCTTCTTGTAAAACTTCATTTGACTTTTAGTTGTCGCATGGGTATTCTGAGCTTTTGGGCTAAAATCCACTTATCGGTGAGTACATACCATGCAAGGCCTTTTGGATTTGGGTTACTTCACTCCAGAAAATATTTTCTAGTTCCATCCATGTGCCTACAATGTTTATGATGCGATCATTTTTTAATATCTGAGTAGTATTCCATTGTGTAAATGTGTAAATGTACCACACTTTCTGTAACAGTTCTTCCATAGAGGGACCTCTGGGTTGTTTCCAGCTCATGGTTATTAAAAATTAGGGTTCAGTGAACACATTGGTGCATGTATCTTTGTTCTGTGTTGGAGCATCTTTAGAGTATATGACAACACACTGGAGCATGTGAAATCACAGTGGAGAATGTGACACCACAGTGGAGCATTGTGACACCACAGTGGAGAAATGTGACACCACAGAGGTGTAGGGTGACAGCACAGTGGAGCACTGTGACAACAAAGAGGAGCACTGTGACACCACAGAGGAGCACAATGACACCAGAGTGGAGGAGTGTGACAACAGAGTATAGCAGTGCAACATCAGATTGGAACACTGTGACATCACTGTAAAGCACTGTAAAGCACTGTGACACCACTGTGGAGCACTGTGACAGCAGAGTGGAGTACTGTGACCCGAGAGTGGAGCACTGTGACACTACAGTGCAGCACTGTGACAGCACAGTGGACCACTGTGGCATCAGAGTGGAGCATTGTGACATGACAGTTGAGCACTGTGACACGACAGTGCAGCAGTGTGACAGTGAGGGGAGCACAGTTACATCACTGTGGAGAACTGTGTCAGAAAGGTGGAACACTGTGACACAATAGTGTAGCAGTGTGACACCACAGTGGTGCACTGTGACAACACAGAGCAGCACGGTGACAGTAGAGTGGAGCACTGTGACATGACAGTGGAGCACTGTGATACCACAGTAGAGCACTGATAAACCACAGTGAGCACTGTGACACAACAGTGGACCACTGTGATACCACAGTGCAGCACTGTCTCCCCACAGTGAACCACAATGAAATTACAGTGGAAAACTCTGACAACACAGTGGAGCATGTGACACCACAGTGGAGCATTGTGACACCAGAGTGGAGAACTGTGATACCACAGTGGCATACAGTGACACCAATGTGGAGCATTGTGACAACGAAGTGGAGCACTGTGACACCACAGTGGAGCACTGTGAGATCACATTAGAGCAGGGTGACAACAGCGTAGAGAAGTGGGACATCACAGTGGCACATTGGAAAACCACAGTTGAGCACAGTGACAGAGAAACCCTAAAAAACTTGAAACATAAAAAATAACACTGTAGGAACTGAAATATGGAAAGAGAAAGTGAAAATCATCAAATATGAGAAAATCACACTGTAGACCTTGAATATGGCAATAAACTCTGAAAAACGTCGAAAATTTAAAACTCACAATATAGGACCTGGAATATTGTGAGAAATCATGAAAAACAGTGGAAATTTAAAAACTTACACTGTACGACCATGTATATGGCAACAAATATTGAAAAATGTGAAAAATGATAAACTCAAACGGTAGGAACAGAAATATGACGAGAAACCCTGAATAACGTGGAAATTTAAATACAAGCACTGTAGGACCTGGAATATGGCAAGAAACACTGAAAAAAACGTGGAAAATGAGAAACTCACGCTGTAGGACCTGGAATATGGGAAGAAACCCGGAAAAAGGTGGAAAATGAGACAACCACACTGTAGGACCTGGAATGTGTCTAGAAACCCAGAAAGAGTGGAAAAATGAGAAAATCATAATGCACTACCTGGAATATCGTAAGAAACCCTGAAAAAATGTGAAAAATTAAAAACTTACCCTCTAGGACCAGGAATATGGCAAGAAAATGGAAATTCATTGAAAATGAGAAAATCACACTGTAGGACCTGGAATATGGCGAGAAAACCTGAAGAACGTGGAAAATAAAAATATAACAGTGTAGGACCAGGGACATGGCAACAAAATATTGTGTCTCACAACCATTCGTAACGAGATCTGGCTCCCCCTTCTGGAGTGTCTGAGGACAGCTACAGTGTACTTACATATAATAAAAAAATAAATCTTAAAAAAAAAAAGATAATGAGAAAATAACACTGCAGGACCTGGTATTAGGCTAGAAACACTGAAAAATTAGAAACTCAAACTATAGGACTTGGAATATGTTGAGAAACCTTGACAAACATGGAAAATTGTAAACTTACACTATAGGACTGGGAAAATGGCAAGAAATCCTGAAAATCATGAACAATGAGAAAATCAAACTGTAGAAGCTGGAATATGGTAAGAAACCCTGAAACACGTGGAAAATTAAAAACTCAAACTGTAGGTCCTGGAATATGGCGAGAAACTCTAAAAACATGGAAAATGGAAATTAAAACTGTAGGAATTGGATATGGTGAAAAACTCTGAAAAATGTGGAAAATTAAAAATTAAACCTGTAGGACATGGAATATGGCGAGAAACCCTGAAAAACGTGGAACATGAGAAAATGACACTGTAGGACTTGGAATATAGTAAGAAAAACTTTAAAAAGTGGAAAATAAAAAAAACTAACAGTGTAGGACCTAAAATATGACAAGAAAACTTCAAAATCCTGAAAAATGAGAAAATCAAACTGTAGGACATGGAATATGTCAGGAGAACCTGAAAAAATTGAAAATAAAAAACTCACACCCAATAACCTGCAAATTATGAAAAATGAGAAAATCACACTGTAGGACCTGGAATATGGAGAGAAACACTGAAAGACTTGGAAAATGAGAAACCCAAACTGTAGGACCTGGAATATGCTGAGAAACCCAGAAAAACGTGGAAAATTATAAACTCACACGGTTGGATCTGGAATATGTTGAGAAAACCTGAAAAAGGTAGAAAATAAGAAACTCACTCTGTAGGACCTGGAATATGGCAAGAAACCCAGAAAAAGGTGGAAAATGAGAAAATAACACTGCAGGACCTGGTATAAGGCTAGAAACACCGAAAAATGAGAAACTCAAACTATAGGACTTGGAATATGTCGAGAAACCTTGACAAACATGGGAAATTGAAAACTTATACTATAGGAGTGGGAATATGGCAAGAAAACCTGAAAAATCACAGAAAATGAGAAAATCACACTGTAGAATCTGGAATATGGCAAGAAACCCTGAAACACGTGGAAAATTAAAAACTCACACTCTAGGACCTGTAATATGGTGAGAAGAACTGAAAAATGTGAAAAATGAGAAACCCAAACTATAAGAACTGGAATATGGAAAGAAAACCTTAAAATTGTGGAAAATGAGAGAATCACACTGTAGGACCTGGAATATGGTGAGAAATCCTGAAAAACGTGGAAAATTAAAAACTCACACTCTAGGACCTGGAATATGGCAAGATTCCCTATAAAACGTGGAAAAGGAGAAACTCACACTGGAGGACCTGGAATGTGGCAAGAAACCCTGAAAGATGTGGAAAATGACAAAATCAAACTGCAGGACTTGGAATATGGCGAGAAACCCAGAAAGAGGTGGAAAATGACAAAATCACACGGCAGGACTTAGAATATGGGGAGAAAACCTGAAAAAATCGGATAATTAAAAAACCTAAAAATAATGAAAAATGAGAAAATCACACTGCAGTACCTAGAATATGGCAAGAACCCCTGAATAATGTGAACAATAAGAAACTCAAATGGTAGGATATGGAATATGGCAAGAATCACAGAAAACCATGGAAAATTAAAAACTCACACTTAAGGACCTGGGATATGGCGAGAAAACATGAAATTCATGAAAAATGAGAAAATCTCACTGTAGGACCTAGAATATGGCAAGAAACACTGAAAAACGTGGAAAATAAGAAATTCAAACTGCAGGACCTGGAATATGGCAAGAAACCCTGAAAAACGTGGAAAATTAAAAACTAACAGTGTAGGAAAAGGAATATGGAGAGAAAACCTGAAAAACGTGGAAAATGAGAAACTCACATTTTAGGACATGGTTTATGGCAAGAAACCCTGAAAAAGTTGGAAAATTAAAAACTCACACTCTAGGATCTGGAATATGGCAAGAAAACCTGAAAATCATGAAAAATGAGAAAATCACACTATAGGATATGGAATATGGCAAGAAACAATGAAAATCATGGAAAATGAGAAATTCAAACTGCAGAACCTGGAATATGCTGAAAAGACCTGAAAAACGTGGAAAATGAGGAACTCAAACTGCAGGACATATAATATGGCGAAAAACTCCGAAAAACCTTGAAAATGAGAAACTCACACTATAGGACCTGGAATATGGAAAGAAACCCTGCAAAACATGGAAAATAAAAAACTCACAATGTAGGATCTGGAATAATGGAAGAAAACTGAAAATCATGAAAAATGAGAAAATCATACTGTAGGATCTGGAATATGAAGAAAACCATGAAAAACGTGGAAAATTAAAAACTTGCACTATAGGACATGGAGTATGGCAAGAAACCCTGAAAACGTTGGAAATTTAAAAACTCACACTCTAGGACTTGGAATATAACAGGAAACTCTGAAAAATGTGGAAAATTAAAATCAAACAGTGAATGACCTGGAATATGGCGAGAAACCCTGAAAAACGTGGAAAATGAGAAACTCACACTGTAGGACCTGGAAAATGGAGAGAAACCCAGAAAAAGGTGGAAAATGAGAAAATCACACTGATGGACCTGGAATGTGTCTAGAAACCCAGAAAGAGGGGAAAAATGAGAAATCATACTGAAGTACCTAGAATATCGCGAGAAACCCCTAAAAATGTGGAAAATTAAAAAGTTACCCTGTAGGACCAGGAATAGGGCAAGAAAACCTGAAAATTGTTGAAAACGAAAAATCACACTGTAGGACCTGGAATATGGCGAGTAACTATAAAAACGTGGATAATTAAAAAAATCACACTGAAGGCGTGGAATATGGCAAGAAATCCTGAAGAATGTGGAAAATGAGAAAATCACACTGAAGGACCTGGAATATGGCGAGAAACCCTGAAAAACGTGGATAATTAAAAAATCACATTGAAGGCCTGGAATATGGCAAGAAATCCTGAAAAATGTGGAAAATGAGAAAATCAGATAGTAGGACCTGGAATAAGGTAAAAACCCCTAAAAAGTCTAAAAATGAGAAAATCACACAGTAGGACCTGGAATATGGTGAGAAACCCTGTATATTTGAATAATGAGAAAATCACACTGTAGGACCTGGAATATGGTGAGAAACCCTGAAAAACTCAAAAAATTAGAAAATCACACTGTAGGACCTGGAATCTGGTGAGAAACCCTGAAAACGTCGAAAATTGAGAAAATCGTACTGTAGGACCTAGAATATGGCGATTAACCATGAAAAATGCCGAAAATTAAAAACTCACACTGAAGGACCTGGAATATGGCAAGAAACAGTGTAAATCTTGGAAAATTAAAAACTCACACTGAAGGACCTGGAATAGGGCGTGAAAACTAGGGAAATCCTGAAAAATAGGGAAAATGAGAAAAGAACACTGTAGGACTTGGAATAGGGTGAGAAACCCTGTATAGTCGAATAATGAGAAAATCACACTGTAGTACCTGGAATATGGCGCAAAACCCTGAAAAACATGGATAATTAAAAACTCACACTGAAGAACTGGAATATGGCGAGAAATCCTGAAAATAGGGGAAAATGAGAAAATCACGCAGTAGGACCTGGAATATGCTGATAAACCTTGAAAATGTCGAAAAATGAGAAAATCACACTGTAGTACTTGAAATATGGTGACAAACCATGAAAGGATCAAAAAATGAGAAAATCATACTGTAATATCTAGAATATGGCGATAAAAACACTGAAAAATCTCGATTATGGCGAGAAACCATGAAAAAAGTGGAAAATTAAAAATTCACACTGTATTACCCATAATATGGTGAGAAACACTGAAAAACGTGGAAAATATAAAATTCACACTGAAGGACCTGGAATACGGCAAGAAAACCTGAAAAAGGTGGAAATGAGAAAATCACACTATAAGACCAAGAATATGACGAAAAAACCTGAAAAACGTGGAAAATTAAAAATTCACACTGAAGGACCCCGAATATGGCAAGAAAACCTGAAAAAAGAGGAAAATTAAAAACTCACACAGAAGGACCCCAAATATGGGGAGAAAACCTGAAAAAGTGGAAAATGAGAAAATCACACTGTAGAACCTGGAAAATGTTGAGAAACCCTGACGAAGTTGAAAAATGAGAAAATAATATCTAGTACCTGGAATATGGTGAGAAACCCTGTATAGTCAAATAATGAGAAAATCACATTGTAGGACCTGGAATATGGTGAGAAACCCTGAAAAAGTCAAAAAATGAGAATATCATACTGTAGTCCCTGGAATACGGCGATAAACCCTGAAAAACATAGAAAACTAAAAACTCACACTGAAGGACCTAGAATATGGCGATAAACCCTGAAAAATGCCGAAAATTAAGGTCTCATAGTGAAGGACATGGAATATGACGATAGACCAAAAAAAAAATAAATAAAAACGTGGATAATTAAAAAATCACACTAACGGACTGGAATATGGCAAGAAATCCTGAAAAATGTGGAAAATGAGAAAATCACAGTGTAGGACCTGGCATATGGTGAGAAACCCTGGAAAAGTGGAAAAAATGTGTAAATCAAACTGTAGGTCCCAGAATATGGCGAGAAACCCTGAAAAACATGGATAATTAATTATTCAAATAGGGGGCTGGAATATGGCAAGAAATCCTGAAGAATGTGGAAAATGAGAAAATCACACTGAAGGACCTGGAATATGGCGAGAAACCCTGAAAAACGTGGATAATTAAAAAATCACATTGAAGGCCTGGAATATGGCAAGAAATCCTGAAAAATGTGGAAAATGAGAAAATCAGATAGTAGGACCTGGAATAAGGTAGAAACCCCTAAAAAGTCTAAAAATGAGAAAATCACACAGTAGGACCTGGAATATGGTGAGAAACCCTGTATAGTCGAATAATGAGAAAATCACACTGTAGGACCTGGAATATGGTGAGAAACCCTGAAAAACTCAAAAAATTAGAAAATCACACTGTAGGACCTGGAATCTGGTGAGAAACCCCTGAAAACGTCGAAAAATGAGAAAATCGTACTGTAGGACCTAGAATATGGCGATTAACCATGAAAAATGTCGAAAATTAAAAACTCACACTGAAGGACCTGGAATATGGCCAGAAACAGTGAAAATCTTGGAAATTTAAAAACTCACACTGAAGGACCTGGAATAGGGCCTGAAATCTAGGGAAATCCTGAAAAATAGGGAAAATGAGAAAAGAACACTGTAGGACTTGGAATAGGGTGAGAAACCCTGTATAGTCGAATAATGAGAAAATCACACTGTAGGACCTGGAATATGGTGAGAAACCCTGAAAAACTCAAAAATTAGAAAATCACACTGTAGGACCTGGAATCTGGTGAGAAACCCTGAAAACGTCGAAAATTGAGAAAATCGTACTGTAGGACCTAGAATATGGCGATTAACCATGAAAATGCCGAAAATTAAAAACTCACACTGAAGGACCTGGAATATGGCCAGAAACAGTGAAAATCTTGGAAATTTAAAAACTCACACTGAAGGACCTGGAATAGGGCCTGAAATCTAGGGAAATCCTGAAAAATAGGGAAAATGAGAAAAGAACACTGTAAGACTTGGAATAGGGTGAGAAACCCTGTATAGTCGAATAATGAGAAAATCACACTGTAGTACCTGGAATATGGCGAGAAACCCTGAAAAACATGGATAATTAAAAACTCACACTGAAGACCTGGAATATGGCAAGAAATCCTGAAAAATGTGGAAAATGAGAAAATCACACTGTAGGACCTGGAATATGCTGATAAACCTTGAAAAAGTCGAAAAATGAGAAAATCACACTATAGGACCTGAAATATGATGACAAACCATGAAAGGATCAATAAATGAAAAAATCATACTCTAATACCTAGAATATGGCGATAAAAACACTGAAAAATCTCGATTATGGCGAGAAACCATGAAAAAGTGGAAAATTAAAAATTCACACTGTATTGCCCATAATATGGCAAGAAATACTGAAAAACGTGGAAATTAAAAATTCACACTGAAGGACCTGGAATAAGGCAAGAAAAACTGAAAAAGGTGGAAATGAGAAAATCACACTGTAAGACCCAGAATATGACGAAAAAACCTGAAAACGTGGAAAATTAAAAATTCAGACTGAAGGACCCCAAATATGGCGAGAAAACCTGAAAAACGAGGAAAATTAAAAACTCACTCTGAAGGACCCAGAATAAGGCGAGAAAACCTGAAAAATGTAGAAAATTAAAAACTCACACATAAGGACCCCCAAATATGGCGAGAAAACCTGAAAAAGTGGAAAATGAGAAAATCACACTGTAGAACCTGGAAAATGTTGAGAAACCCTGAAGATGTCGAAAAATGAGAAAATCATATCTATTACCTGGAATATGGTGAGAAACCCCTGTATAGTTGAATAATGAGAAAATCACATTGTAGGACCTGGAATATTGTGAGAAATCCTGAAAAAGTCGAAAAATTAGAAAATCATACTGTAGTACCTGGAATATGGCGATAAACCCCTGAAAAACATAGAAAATTAAAAACTCACACTGAAGGACCTGGAATATGGCGATAAACCCTGAAAAATGCTGAAAATTAAGGTCTCATTGTGAAGGACTTGGAATATGATGAGAGACCAAAAAAAAAAAAAAAAAAAAAAACGTGGATAATTAAAAAATCACACTAAAGGACTGGAATATGGCAAGAAATCCTGAAAAATGTGGAAAAATGAGAAATCACAGTGTAGGAACTGGAATATGGTGAGAAACCCTGGAAAAGTCGAAAAATGAATAAATCAAACTGTAGGTCCCAGAATATGGCGAGAAACCCTGAAAAACGTGGATAATAAATTATTCAAAACAGGAGGCTGGAATATGGCAAGAAATCCTGAAAAATGTGGAAAATGAGAAAATCAGATAGTAGGACCTGGAATATGGTAGAAAACCCTAAAAGTCTAAAAATGAGAAAATCACACAGTAGGACCTGGAATATGGTGAGAAACCCTGTATAGTCGAATAACGAAAAAATCACACTGTAGGACCTGGAATATGGTGAGAAACCCTGAAAAAGTCGAAAATGAGAATATCATACTGTAGTACCTAGAATATGGCGATAAACGCTGATAAATATCGAAAATTAAAACTCACAATGAAGGACCTGGAATATGGCGAGAAATTTTTTAAAAATATGGAAAATGAGAAAAGCACACAGTAGGACTTGGAATATGGCGAGAAACACTGAAACACGTGGATAATTAAAAAATCACACTTAAAGCCTGGAATAATGCAAGAAATCCTGAAAAATGTGGAAAATGAGAAAATCACACTGTAGGACCTGGAATATGGTGATAAACCCTGAAAAAGTCGAAAAATGAGAAAATCACACTGTAGTACCTAGAATATGGCGATAAACGCTGATAAATTTCGAAAATTAAAACTCACAATGAAGGACCTGGAATATGGCGAGAAATTTAAAAAAATATGGAAAATGAGAAAAGCACACTGTAGGACTTGGAATATGGCGAGAAACACTGAAAAACGTGGATAATTAAAAAAAATCACACGTAAAGCCTGGAATATTGCAAGAAATCCTGAAAAATGTGGAAAATGAGAAAATCACACTGTAGGACCTGGAATATGGTGATAAACCCTGAAAAAGTCGAAAAATGAGAAAATCACACTGTAAGACCTGAAATATGGTGACAAACCGTGAAAGAACCGAAATATGAAGAAAATCATTTTTCTGAAAATCTGTAATACCTACAATATGGCGATAAAATCACTGAAAAATCTTGAAAATAAAAAACTCACACAGAAGGACCTGAAATATGGCAAGAAACCCAGAAACACGTGGATAATGAAAAAATCACACTGAAGGACCTGGAATATGGCAATAAACCCTGAAAAATGTGGATAATTAAAAACTCACACTGAAGGACCTGGAAAATGGCGAGATATCCTGAATAATGTGGAAAATGAGGAAATAACACTGCAGGAACTGTAATATGGTGAGAAACTGAAAAAGTCGAAACATGAGAAATCAAACTGTAGATCCCAGAATATGGTGAGAAACCCTGAAAAACGTGGATAATTATTTATTCATAATGATGGACCTGGAATATGGCAAGAAACCTTGAAAAACGTGGATATTAAAAAAATCACACTGAAAGCCTGGAATATGGCAAGAAATCCTGAAAAAAATTGGAAATGAGAAAATCACACTGTAGGACCAGGAATATGGTGATAAACCCTGAAAAAGATGAAAAATGAGAAAATCACACTGTAGGACCTGAAATATAGTGACAAACAATAAAAGAATTGAAAAAAATGAGAAAATCATACTCTAATACCCAGAATATGGCGATAAAATCACTGAAAAAATCTCAAAATAAAAAACTCACACAGAAGGACCTGAAAAGTGGCAGAGAAACCCTGAAAAACGGGGATAATGAAAAAATTACACTGAAGGACCCCGAATATGGCAAGAAAACCTGAAAAAGGTGGAAAATAAGAAAATCATACTGTAGGACCCAGAATATGACGAAAAAAACTTAAAACGTTTAAAAATTAAAATTCAAACAGTAGGACCCAGTATATGGCGAGAAAACCTGAAAAAGGTGGAAAATGAGAAAATCACACTGTAAGACCCAGAATTGTGGAAAAACTTGAAAAAACGTCGAAAATGAGAAAATCACACTGTAGGACCCAGAATATGAGGAGAAACCCTGAAAAAGTGGAAAATTAAAAATACACGCTGTAGGAACCAGCATATGGTGAGAAACCCTGTAAAAAATTAGAAAAATAAAAACTCACACTGAAGGACCTGGAATATGACAAGAAAACCTGAAAATCGTGGAAATGAGAAAATCACACTGTAGAACCCAGAATATGACGAAAAAACCTGAAAAACGTGGAAAATTAAAAATTTACACTGAAGGACCCAAATATGGCGAGAAAACCTGAAAAACCAGGAAAATTAAAAACTCACCCTGAAGGACCCAGAATATGGCGAGAAAAACTGAAAAAGGTGGAAAATGAGAAAATCACACTGTATGACCCAGAATATGACGAAAATAACTTAAAAAACGTTTAAAATTAAAAATTCACACTGTAGGACCCCGTATATGGCAAGAAAACCTGAAAAAGGTGGAAAATGAGAAAATCACACTGTAGGACCCAGAATAGCTAAAAAACTTGAAAAGGGACGAAAATGAGAAAGTCACTCTGTAGGACTCAGAATATGCGGAGAACCATGAAAAATGTCCGAAAATTAAAAATACACTCTCTAGGACCCAGAATATGGCCAGAAACCCTGAAAAAAGTAGAAAAATTAAAAACTCAAACAAAAGGACCCCGGATACTGTGCGAAAACCTGAAAAAGGAGGAAAATGAGAAAATCACACTGTAGGACCCAGAATTAGGAAAAAAATTCAAAAACATGGAATGAGAAAATCACACTGAAGGACCCAGAATATGCCGAGAAATCCTGAAAAAAGTAGAAATTAAAAATCTCACACAAAAGGACCCCTAATACGTGCGAAAACGTGAAAAAGGTGGAAAATGAGAAAATTACACTGTAGGACACAGAATTGCGAAAAAACTTGAAAAACGTGGAAAATGAGAAAATCACACTACAGGACCCAGAATATGCCGAGAAACCTTGAAAAACATGAAAATTAAAAATTCACACTGTCGGAACCAGAATATGGCCAGATACCATGAAAAAAGTGGAAAATTAAAAATTCACACTGTATTACCCACAATATGGCGAGAAACACTGAAAAACGTTGAAAATTAAAAGCTCACACTGAAGGACCTGGAATATGGCAAGAAAACCTGAAAATCATGGAAATGAGAAAATCACACTGTAGAACCCAGAATATGAGAAAAAAAAAACCTGAAAAACGTGGAAAAATAAAAATTCACACTGATGAACCTTAAATATGACGAGAAAACTTGAAAAACCAGGAAAATTAAAACTCACACTGAAGTACCCAGAATATGGCAAGAAAACCTGAAAAACATGGAAAATTAAATATTAACACTGTAGGACCCAGGATATGGCGAGAAACACTGAAAAATGGCGAAAATTCAAAATTCACACTGTAGGACCAGAATATGGCAAGAAACCTTGAAAAACGTGGAAAATTAAAAATTCATACTGAAGGGACCTGGAATATGGCAAGAAAACCTGAAAAACGTGGAAATGAGATATTCACACTGTAGAACCCAGAATATGGCGAGAAAACCTGAAAAAGTTGGAAAATGAGAAAATCACACTATAAGACCCAGAATTACGAAAAAACTTGAAAAACGTGGAAAATGAGAAAATCACACTGCAGACCCAGAATATGCCCAGAAACCCAGAAAAACGTGAAAATTAAAAATTCACACTGTCGGATCCACAATATGGCAAGCAACCCATGAAAAAGTGGAAAATTAAAAATTCACACTGTATTACCCACAATATGGCAAGAAACACTATAAAACGTGGAAAATTAAAAATTCACACTGAAGGACCTGGAATATGGCAAGAAACCTGAAAAACGTGGAAATGAGAAAATCACACTGTAGGACCCAGAATATGACGAAAAAAACTTAAAAACTTTAAAATTAAAATTCACACTGTAGGACCCAGAATTTGGCGAGAAAAAACTGAAAAACGTGGAAAATTTAAAATTCACACTGTACGACCCACAATATGGCGAGAAATCCTGAAAAAAGGAGAAATTAAAAAACTTACACAAAAGGACCCCGGATAAGCCACGAAAACCTGAAAAAGTTGGAAAATGAGAAAATCACACTGCAGGACTCAGAATTAGGAAAAAACTTCAAAAAACATGGAAATGATAAAATCACTCTGCAGGACCCAGAATATGCCGAGAAACCCTGAAAAACGTGAAAATTAAAAATTCACACTGTCGACCCAGAATATGGCGAGAAATCATGAAAAAAGTGGAAAATTAAAAATTCACACTCTATTACACACAATATGGAGAGAAACACTGAAAAACGTGGAAAATTAAAAATTCATATTGAAGGACCTGGAATATGGCAAGAAAACCTGAAAAACGTGGATATCAGAAAATCACACTGAGGAAAACAGAATATGAACTAAATAACCTGAAAAACGTGGAAAAATAAAATTCACACTGAAGGACCTTGAATATGGCAAGAAAACCTGAAAAACATGGAAATTAAATATTAACAGTGTAGGACCCAGGATATGGCGAGAAACCCTGAAAAACTTGGAAAATTTAAAATTCACACTGTATGACCCAGAATATGACGAGAAACCCTGAAAAAAGTAGAAAAATTAAAAACTAACAGTGAAGGACCCCCAAATATGGCGAGAAAACCTGAAAAAGGTGGAAAATGAGAAAATCACACTGTATGACCCAGAATTACGAAAAAACGTGAAAACGTGGAAAATGAGAAAATCACACTGCAGGACCAAGAATATGCTGAGAAACCCTCAAAAACGTGAAAATTAAAAATTCACACTATCGGAACCAGAATATGGAGAGAAACTCTAAAAAACATGAAAATTAAAAAATTCACACTGTCGGACACAGAATATGGCAAGAAACTTTGAAAAACGTGGAAAATAAAAAATTCCCAATGTAGGACCCAGAATACGCTGAGAAAACCTGAAAAACGTGAAAATTAATTATTAACACTGTAGGACCCAGAATATAGCGAGAAACACTGAAAAACATGGAAAATTAAAAATTCACACTGTAGGTCCAGAATATGGCAAGAAACCTTGAAAACGTGGAAAATAAAACATTCCCAATGTAGGACCCAGAATATGCTGAGAAAACCTGAAAAATGTGAAAATTAAAAATTCACACTATCGGACCCAGAATATGGCAAGAAAACCTTAAAAAAAAAGGGAGAAAATTAAAAACTCACAGTGAAGGACCCCAAATATGACGAGAAAACCTGAAAAAGTTGGAAAATGAGAAAATCACACTGTAGGACCCAGAATTGAGAAAAAAAATTGAAAAACGTCGAAAATGAGAAAATCACGCTGGAGGACCCAGAATATGCCTAGAAAGCCCTGAAAAACGTGAAAATTAAAAATTCACACTCTCAGACCCAGAATATGGCAAGAAACCATTAAAAAAGTGGAAAATTAAAAATTCACACTGTATTACCCCCGAATATGGCGAGAAATACTGAAAAACGTGGAAAATTAAAATTCACACTGAAGGACCTGGAATATGGCAA
>NW_028227852.1:45000-65077 GCF_978045245.1 Mus caroli | reverse complement strand
AAATGAGAAAATCACACTCTAGGACCCAGAATATGCCGAGAAACCCTGAAAAAAGTAGAAAATTACAAACTCAAACTGAATAACCCCAAATATGGCGAGAAAACCTGAAAAAGAAGGAAAATTAGAAAATCACACTGTAGGACCCAGAATTATGAAAAAACTTGAAAAACCTGGAAAAGTAAAAATTAACACTGAAGAACCCGGAATATGGTGATGAAACCTAAAATCGAGGAAAATTTAAAACTCAAACTGTAGACCAGGAAATATGGCCAGAAACACTGAAAAATGGAGAAAATGAAAAATTCACACTGTAGGACCCAGAATATGGCGAGAAACCCTGAAATAAGTAGAAAAATAAAAACTCTCACTGAAGGACCTGGAATATGTCGAGAAACCCTGAAAAAGGTGGAAAATGAGAAAATTACATGGTAAGACCCAGAAATGTGAAAAAACTCGGAAAAAGTGGAAAATGTGAAAATCACACTGTAGGACCCAGAATGTGCCTAGAAACACTGAAAAACATGAAAAATTAAAAATACACGCATTAGGACCCAGAATATGTTGAGAAACCCTGAAAAATTAGAAAATTAAAAACCCACACTGAAGGATCCCGAATATGATGAAAAAAACCTGAAAAACGTGGAAATGAGAAAATCACACTGTAGGACCGAGAATATGACGAAAAAACTTGAAAAACGTGGAAAATTAAAAATTCACACTGAAGGACCCGTATATGGCGAGAAAACCTGAAAAAAGTAGAAAATTAAAAATTCACACTGAAGGACCCCGAATATGGGGAGAAAACCTGAAAAAGGTGGAAAATGAGAATAATCACACTGTAGGATCAAGAATTTAGAAAAAACATGAAAAAAGTCAAAAATGAGAAAATCACACTGTAGGATCAAGAATATGCCGAGAAACACTGAAAAACTTGGAAAATTATTAATACACGCTGTAGGACCCAGAATATGGCGAGAAACCCTGAAAAAAGTAGAAAATTAAAAACTCACACTGGAGGATCCCAAATATGGTAAGAAAAACTGAAAAGAGTAGAAAATTAAAAATTCACACTGAAGAACCCCGAATATGGCGAGAAAACCTGAAAAAAGTAGAAAATTAAAAACTTACACTGTCAGACCCAGAATATGGCAAGAAACCCTGAAAAAAGTAGAAAATTAAAAAGTCACAGTGAAGGACCCCAAATATGGCGAGAAAACCTGAAAAAGGTGGAAAATGAGAAAATCACACTGTAGGACTCAGAATTATGAAAAAACTTGAAAAATGTGGAAAAAGAGAAAATCACACTGCAGGACACAGAATATGCGGAGAAACCCTGAAAAACATGAAAATTAAAAATTCTAACTGTCGGACCCAGATTATGGCGAGAAACCAAAAAACAAGTGGAAAATTAAAATTTCACACTGTATTACCCAGAATATGCCGAGAAATACTGAAAAACGTGGAAAATTAAAATTCACATAGAAGGACCTAGAATATGGCAAGAAAACCTGAAAAAGGTGGAAAATGAGAATAATCACACTGTAGGACCCAGAATATGCCAAGAAACCCTGGAAAACGTGGAAAATTAAAAATTCACACTGAAGGACCTTGAATATGGAGAGAAAACCTGAAAAACGAGGAAAATTAAAAACTCACACTGAAGGACCCAGAATATGGCAAGAAAACCTGAGAAACGTGGAAATGAGAAAATCACACTGTAGGACCCAGAATATGGCGGGAAAACCAGAAAAACGTGAAAAATTTAAATTTCATACTGTAGGATGCAGAATATGTTGAGAAACACTGAAAAAAGCAAAAAATTAAAATCTCACACAGAAGGACCCCAAATATGGCGAGAAAATCTGATAAAGGTGGAAAATGAGAAAATCACACTGTAGGACCCAGAATTGCGAAAAAACTTGAAAAACGTCGAAAATGAGAAAATCATACTGTAGGACCCAGCATATGCAGAGAAACCCTGAAAAACGTGCAAAATTAAACATACACGTGGTAGGACCCTGAATATGGCAACAAACCCTGAAAAAGTAGAAAATTAAAAACTCACACTGAAGGACCCAGAATATGGTGAGAAAAACTGAAAAAGGTTGAAAATGAGAAAATCACACTGTAGGACCCAGTATATGACGAAAAAAACTTAAAAACGATTAAAATTAAAAATTCACACTGTAGGACCCCAAATATGGCGAGAAAACCTGAAAAAGTTGGAAAATGAGAAAATCACACCTTAGGACACAGAATTGTGAAAAAACTTGAAATAAGGGGAAAATGAGAAAATCACACTGTAGGACCCAGAATATGACCAGAAACCCTGAAAAACATCGAAAATTAAAAATACACGCTGTAGGACCCAGAATATGGCAAGAAACCCTGAAAAAAGTAGATAATTAAAAACTCACACTGAAGGACACAGAATATGGCGAGAAACACTGAAAAATTAGAAAGATAAAAAATCACACTGAAGGACCCTAAATATGGCGAGAAAACCTTAAAAAGTTGTAAAATGAGAAAATCCCACTGTAGGACTCAGAATTACGAAAAAAAACTCGAAAAACGTGGAAAAAGAGAAAATCACTCTGCAGGACCCAGAATATGCCAAGAAACCCTGAAAATCGTGAAAATTAAAAATTCACACTGTCGGACACAGGATATGGCGAGAAACCATGAAAAAATTTGAAAATTAAAAGTTCACACTGTATTACCCAGAATATGGCGAGAAATACTGAAACACGTGGAAAATTAAAAATTCACACTGAAGGTCCCGGAATATGGCAAGGAAACCTGAAAAACGTGGAAATGAGAAAATCACACTGCAGAACACAGATAATGCCAAGAAACCCTGAAAAACGTGGATAATTAAAAATTCACACTGAAGGTCCCAGAATATGGCAGGGAAACCTAAAAAACGTGTAAATGAGAAAATCTCAGTGTAGGACCCAGAATATGACGAAAAAAACCTGAAAAACGTGGAAAATTAAAAATTCACACAGAAGGACCTACAATATGGTGAGAAAACCTGAAAAACAAGGAAAATTTAAAAATCACAATGAAGGACCCAGAATATGGAGAGAAAACCTGAAAAAACTAGAAAATTGAATATTCACACTGAAGGACCCCGAATATGGCAAGAAAACCTGAAAAAGGTGGAAAATGAGAAAATCACACTGCAGGACCCAGAATATGCCCAGAAACCATGAAAAATGTGGAAAATTAAAAATTCACACTGTAGGAACCATAATATGGCGAGAAAAACTGAAAAACGTGGAAAATTAAAAATTCACACTGAAGGAAAACCTGAAAAACGAGGAAAATTCAAAACACACACTGTAGGAACCAGAATATGGCGAGAAAACCTGAAAAAGGTGGAAAATGAGAAAATCACACTGTAGGACGCAGAATATGAAGAAAAAACTTGAAAAACGTGGAAAATTGAAAATACATGATGTAGGACACAGAATATGTCGAGAAACCCTGAAAAATTAGAAAATTAAATCCTCACACTTAGGGACCCCAAATATGGCGAGAGAACCTGAAAAAAGTAGAAAATTAAAAATTCACACTGAAGGACCCAGAATTGCGAAAAAACTTGAAAAACGTGGAAAATGAGAAAATCACACTGTAGGACCAAGAATATGCCGAGAAACCCTGAAAACGTGGAAAATTAAAAATACACGCTGTAGGACCCAGAATATGTCGAGAAACCCTGAAAAACGTGAAAATTAAAAATTCACACTCTCGGGCACAGAATATGGCGAGAAATACTGAAAAACATGGAAAATTAAAAATTCACACGGAAGGACCTGGAATATGTCAACAAAACCTGAAAACGTGGAAATGAGAAAATCACACTGTAGGACCCAGAATATGTCGAGAAACCCTGAAAACGTGGAAAATTAAAAATACACGCTGTAGGACACAGAATATGGTGAGAAACCCTGAAAAAAGAAGAAAATTAAAACCTCACACTGAAGGACCCCAAATATGGCGATTAAACCTGAAAAAGGTGGAAAATGAGAAAATCACACTGTAGGACCCAGAATTATGAAAAAACTTGAAAAACGTGGAAAATGTGAAAATCACACTGTAGGACAGAGAATATGCGGAGAAACCCTGAAAACGTGGAAAATTAAAAATACACGCTGTAGAACCCAGAATATGGCGAGAAAACCTGAGAAAAGTAGAAAATTACATACTCACACTGAAGGACTCCAAATTTGGTAGAAAACCTGATAAAGGTGGAAAATGAGAAAATCACACTGTAGCACCCAGAATTAAAAAAAAAAAAAACGTGAAAAACGTGGAAAATGAGAAAATCACACTGCAGAACACAGATAATGCTGAGAAACCCTGAAAAACGTGGAAATGAGAAAATCACACTGTAGGTCCCAGAATATGGCGAGAAACCCCGAAAAACATGCAAAATTAAATATAAACGCTGTAGGACCCAGAATAAGGCAAGAAACCCTGTAAAAAGTAGATAATTAAAAACTCACACTGAAAGACCTGGAATATGGCGACAAAACCAGAAAAACATGGAAAATTAATAACTCACACTCAAGGATTTGGAATATAGGGAGAAAACCTTAAAAATGTGGAAAATTATCAACTCACTCAGAAAGACCTGGAATATGGCCAGAAAACCTGAAAAACGTGGAAGGACATAGAATATGGCGAGAAATCTTGAAAAAGGTAGAAAATTAAAAATTCACACTGTAGGACCCAAAATATGTTGAGAAACCCTGAAAAACGTGGAAAATTAAAAACTCACACTGAAGGACTTGGAATATGATGAAAAACCCTGAAAAAAGTGGAAAATTAAAAATTCCCACTTAAGGACATAGAATATGGCAAGAAACCCTGAAAAAGTGGAAAAACAGAAATTCCCACTGTAGGACCCAAAATTGCGAAAATAACTTGAAAAGGGGGGAAAATGAGAAAAACATACTGTAAGACCCAGAATATGCGAGAAAACCCTGAAAAACGTGAAAAGTAAAAATTCACAAGGTCAGACCTAGAACATGAAGAGAAACCATGAAAAAAGTGGAAAATTAAAAATTCACACTGTGTTACCCAGAATATGGGGAGAAACACTGAAAAATGTGGAAAATTAAAAATTTACACTTAAGGACCTGGAATATGGCACAAAAACCTGAAAAACTTGGAAATGAGAAAATCACACTGTAGGACCCAGAATATGATGAAAACACCTGAAAAACATGGAAAATTAAAAATTCACACTGAAGGACCCGGAATATGGCTACAAAACCAGAAAAAATAAAAACTCACACTGAAGGACCCAGAATATGGCGAGATAACCTGAAAAAAGTAGAAAATTAAAAATTCACACTGAAAGACCCCGAATATGGCGAGAAAACCTGAAAGGTGGAAAATGAGAATAATCACACTGTAGGACCCAGAATTGGGAAAAAACATGAAAAATATCGAAAATGAGAAAATCACACTGTAGGACCCAGAATATGCCGAGAAACCATGAAAAACGTGGAAAATTAAAAACACACACTATAGGACCCAGAATATGGCCAGAAACCCTGAAAAAGTACAAAATTAAAAACTCACACTGAAGGACCCCAAATATTGCGATTAAACCTGAAAAAAGTGGAAAATGAGAAAATCACACTGTATTACCCAGAATATGGCAAGAAATACTGAAAAACCTGGAAAATTAAAAATTCACACTGAAGGACGTGGAATATGGCTAGAAAACCTGAAAAACATGGAAATGAGAAAATCACACTGTAAGACCCAGAATATAACGAAAAAACCTGAAAAACGTGGAAAATAAAAAATTCACACTGAAGGACCCGGAATATGTCGAGAAACCCTGAAAAACGTGAAAATTAAAAATTCACACTGAAGGACCCAGAATATGTCGAGAAAACCTGAAAAACGAGGAAAATTAAAACCTCACACTGAAGGATCCCGAATATGGCGAGAAAACCTGAAAAAGTTTAAAAATGATAATAATCACACTGTAGGACCCAGAATTGCGAAAAAATTTGTAAAAAGTCCTAAATGAGAAAATCACACTGTAGGACCCAGAATATGGCGAGAAACCCTGAAAAAAGTAGAAAATTAAAAACTCCCACTGAAGGACGCCGAATATGGAGAGAAAACCTGAAAAAGGTGGAAAATGAGATAATCACAGTGTAGAACCAAGAATATGCCACGAAACCCTGAAAAACGTGGAAAATTAAAAATATACACAATAGGACCCAGAATATGGCAAGAAAACCTGAAAAAATTAGAAAATTAAAAACTCACACTGAAGGACCCAAAATATGGCGAGGAACCCTGAAAGGTGGAAAATGAGAAATCACAGTGATTAACGAAAAAACTTGAAAAACGTCGAAAATGAGAAAATCACAGTGGAGGACCCAGAATATGCCTAGAAACACTGAATACATGAAAATTAAAAATTCACACTGTATTTCCCAGAATATGGCAAGAAATACTAAAAAACGTGGAAAAGTAAAAATTCACACTGAAGGACCTGGAATATGGCAAGAAAACCAGAAAAACAAGGAACATTAAAAATTCACACTGAAGGACCCAGAATATGGCGAAAAACCCTGAAAAATGTAGAAAATTAAAAGCTCACACTGAAGGACCCCAAATATGGCGAAAAAAACCTGAAAAAGGTGGAAAATGAGAAAACCACACTGTAGGTCCTAGAATTACGAAAAAACTTGAAAAACTAGGAAATTAGAAACTCACACTGAAGGACCCCAAATATGGCGAGAAAACCTGAAAAAAGGTGGAAAATGAGAAAATCACACTGTAGGACCCAGAATTGCGAAAAAACTTGAAAACCGTCGAAAATAAAAAAAAAAATCACACTGTAGGACCCAGAATATGCGGAGAAACCCTTGAAAAACGTGGAAAAATAAAATACACGCTGTAGGAACCAGAATATATTGAGAAACCCTGAAAAAGTAGAAAATCAAAAACTCACACTGAAGGACCCCAAATACGGGGAGAAATCCTGAAAAACGTGGAAATGAGAAAATCACACTCTAGGACCAAGAATATGACGAAAAAATCTGAAAAACCAGGAAAATTAAAAATTCACACTGAAGGACCGGGAATATGGCAAGAAAACCTGAAAAACGAGGAAAATTAAAAACACAAACTGAAGGACCCGGAATATGGCGAGAAAACATGAAAAACATGGAAAATTAAATATTCACACTGAAGGACCCAGAATATGCTGAGAAAACCTGAAAAAGTTGGATAATGAGCATTTCACAGTGTAGGACACAGAACATGACGAAAAAAAACTTAAAAACGTTTAAAATTAAAAATTCACACTGTAGGACCAGAATATGGCGAGAAACCCAGAGAAACGTGGAAAATTTAAAAATCACACTGTAGGACACAGAATATGGCGATTAACCCTGTAAAAAGTAGAATATTAAAAACTCACACTGAAGTACCCCGAAAATGGCAAGAAAACCTGAAAAAGGTGGAAAATGAGAAAATCACACTGTAGGATCCAGAATTGCGAAACAAAAAACTTGAAAAATGTCAAAAATGAGAAAATCACACTGTAGGACCCAGAATAGGCCAAGTAACCCTGAAAAACGTGGAAAATTAAAAATACACGCTGTAGGACCCAGAATATGGCAAGAAACCCTGAAAGAATTAGAAAATTAAAAACTCACACTGAAGGACCCGGAATATGGCGAGAAAACCTGAAAAAGGTGGAAAATGAGAAAATCACACTGTAGGACCAGAATTGCAAAACAAAAAACTTGAAAAATATCAAAAATGAGAAAATCACACTGTAGGACCCAGAATAGGCCGAGAAACCCTGAAAACGTGGAAAATTAAAAATATACGCTGGGGGAACCAGATTATGGCGAGAAACCATGAAAAAATTGGACAATGAAAATTCTCACTGTATTACCCAGAATATGGCAATCAACCCTGAAAAAAGTAGATAACTATAAACTCACACTGATGGACCCGGAATATGGCGAGAAAACCTGAAAAAGGTGGAAAATGAGAAAATCACACTGTAGGACCAGAATTGCAAAACAAAAAACTTGAAAAATGTCAAAAATGAGAAAATCACACTGTAGGACCCAGAATAGGCCGAGTAACCCTGAAAAACGTGGAAAATTAAAAATACACGCTGTAGGACCCAGAATATGGCAAGAAACCCTGAAAGAATTAGAAAATTAAAAACTCACACTGAAGGACCCGGAATATGGCGAGAAAACCTGAAAAAGGTGGAAAATGAGAAAATCACACTGTAGGACCCAGAATTACGAAAAAACTTTAAAAACGTGGAAAATGAGAAAATCACTCTTCAGGACCCAAAATATGCCAAGAAACCGTGAAAAACGTGAAAATTAAAAATTCACACTGTCAGACCCACATTATGGCGAGAAACCTTGAAAAAAATTGGACAATAAAAATTCACACTGTATTACCCAGAATATGGCCAGCAACCCTGAAAAAAGTAGATAACTATAAACTCACACTGATGGACGAGGATATGGCTAGAAAACATGAAAAAGGTGGAAAATGAGAAAATCACACTGCAGGACCCAGAATATGCTGAGAATCCCTGAAAATCGTGGAAAATTAAAAATTCACACTGAAGTACCCGGAATTTGGCGAGAAAACCTGAAAAACGAGGAAAATTAAAAATTCACACTGTATTACCCAAAATATGGGGAGAAATACTGAAAAACGTGGAAAATTAAAAATTCACACTGCAGGACCTGGAATATGGCAAGAAATCCTGAAAAACTTGGAAACGAGAATATCACACTGTAGGACCCAGAATATGATGAAAAAACCTGGAATACGTGGAAAATTAAAAATTCACACTGAAGGAATCAGAATATGGCGAGAAAACCTGAAAAAACGAGGAAAATTAAAAACTCACACTGTAGGACCTAGATTATGGCGAGATAACCTGAAAAAGGTGGAAAATGAGAAAATCACATGTAGGACCCAGAATTGTGAGAAAACCTGAAAAAGGTTGAAAACGAGAAAATAACACTGCAGGAGCCAGAATATGCTGAGAAAACCTGAAAAACATTGAAAATTAAATATTCACACTATAGGACCCTGAATATGGCGAGAAACACTGAAAAAGGAAAAAAACGAGAAAATCACACTGTAATAATCAGAATATGACGAAATAACTTAAAAACGTGGAAAATTTAAAATTCACACTGTAGTACCCAGAATATGGCAAGAAAACCTTAAAAACTAGAAATTAAAAAACTCACACTGAAGGACCCCAAATATGGCGAGAAAACCTGAAAAACATGGAAATGAAAAAATCACACTGTAGAACCAGATTATGACGAAGAAACCTGAAAAATGTGGAAAAATAAAAATTCACCCTCAAGGACCCGGATATAGCGAGCAAAACTGAAAAATGAGGAAAATTAAAATCTCACACTGAAGGACCCAGAATATGGCAAGAAAACCTGTAAAACCTAGAAAATTAAATATTCACACTGGAGGACACAGAATATTTTGAGAAACTGTAAAATCTTGAAAATTAAAAATTCACTCTAAAGGACCAGAATATGGCAAGAAACCTTGAAAAACGTGGAAAATTAAAAATTCACACTGAAGAACCTGGAATATGGCAAGAAAATAAGAAAAACGTGGAAATGAGAAAATCACACTGTATGACCTTGAATATGGCGAGAAAACCTGAAAAACGAGGAAAATTAAAAACTCACACTGAAGGACCCAGAATATGGCGAGAAAACCTGAAAAACATGGAAAATTAAATATTCACAAAGTAGAACCCAGGATAGGGAGAGAAACACTGAAAAAAGTGGAAAATTAAAAATTCACACTCTAGGAACAGAATATGGCAAGAAAACTTGAAAAACGTGGAAAATCGAAAATTCACACTGTAGGACTCAGAATATGCCGAGAAGACCTGAAAAAGTTGGAAAATGAGAAAATCACACTGAAGGACCCAGAATATGACGAAAAAAACTTAAAAAGGTTTAAAATTAAAAATTCATACTGTAGGACACAGAACATGGCAAGAAAACCTGAAAAACGTGAAAAATTTAAAATTCACACTGTAGGATGCAGAATATGGCGAGAAACACTGAAAAAAGTAAAAAATTTAAATCTCACACTGAAGGACCCTGAATATGTCGAGAAAACCTGAAAAAGGTGGAAAATGAGAAAATCACACTATAGGACCCAGAATTGCGAAAAAAAATTGAAAAACGTCGAAAATGAGAAAATCACACTGTAGGACCCAGAATATGCCGAGAAACCCTGAAAAATGTGCAAAATTAAACATACACGCTGTAGGACCCTGAATATGGCAACAAACCATGAAAAAACTAAAAAACTAAAAACTCACACTGAAGGACCACGAATATGGTGAGAAAACATGAAAAAGGTGGTTAATGACAAAATCAACTGTAGGACCCAGAATATGATGAAAAAAACTTAAAAACGATTAAAATTAAAAATTCACACTGTAGGACCCCGAATATGGTGAGAAAATCTGAAAATGTTTAAAAATGAGAAAAATACACTGTAGGACCCAGAATATGCTGAGAAACCCAGAAAAACGAGGAAAAATAAAAATATGCTTTGAAGGAGCCAGATTATGACAGGAAACCCTGAAAAAAGTAGAAAATTAAAAACTTACACGGAAGGACCCTGAATATGGCAAGAATACCTGAAAAAGGTGGAAATAGAGAATAATCACACTGTAGGACACAGAATTGCGAAAAAACATGAAAAACGTAGAAAATGAGAAAATCACACTGTAGGACCCAGAATTACGAAAAAATTTATAAAACGTGGAAAATGAGAAAATCATACTGCAGGACCTAGAATATGCTGAGTAACCCTGAAAAACATGAAAATTAAAAATTCACACTGTCGGACACAGAATATGGCGAGAAACCATGAAAAAAGTGGAAAATTAAAAATTCACACTGTATTACCCAGAATATGGCGAGAAATACTGAAAAACATGGAAAATTAAAAATTCACCCTGAAGGACCTGGAATATGGCAAGAAAACCTGAAAAACGAGAAAATGAGAAAAATCACACTGTAGTACCCAGAATATGACGAAAAAACCTGAAAAACGTGTAAAATTAAAAACTCACACTGAATGACCCAGAATATGGCAAGAAAACCTGAAAAAAGTAAAAAACTAAAAATTCACACTGAAAGACCCCGAATATGGCGAGAAAACCTGAAAAAGGTGGAAAATGAGAATAAATGACTGTAGGACCCAGAATTGCGAAAAAACTTGAAAAACTTCGAAAATGAGAAAATCACACTTTAGGACCCAGAATATGCCGAGAAACCCTGAAAAACGTGGAAAATTAAAAATACGCGCTGTTGGACCCAGAATATGGTGAGAAACCGGAAAAACGTGGAAAATTAAAAATACACTCTGTTGGACCCAGAATATGGCAAGAAACCCTGCAAAAGGTGAAAAATGAGAAAATCACACTGTAAGACCCAGAATTACGAAAAAACCTGAAAAACTTGGAAAATGAGAAAATCACACTGCAGGAAACAGAATATGCCGAGAAACCCTGAAAAACGTGGAAAATTAAAAATTCACACTGAAGGACCCGGAATATAGCGAGAAAACCTGAAAAAGGTGGAAAATGAGAAAATCACATGTAGAACCCAGAATAGCGAAAAAACTTGAAAAAGGTGAAAAATGAGAAAATCACACTGCAGGACCCAGAATATGCTGAGAAACCCTGATAATCATGGAAAATTAAATGTTCACACTGTAGGACCCAGAATATGCCTAGAAACCCTTGAAAAACTTGGAAAAATAAAATACACGCTGTAGGAACCAGAATATATTGAGAAACCCTGAAAAAGTAGGAAATCAAAAACTCACACTGAAGGACCCCGAATATGGGGAGAAATCCTAAAAAACGTGGAAATGAGAAAATCACACTCTAGGACCCAGAATATGACGAAAAAACCTGAAAAACATGGAAAATTAAAAATTCACACTGAAGGTCCGGGAATATGGTGAGAAAACCTGAAAAACGAGGAAAATTAAAAACACAAACTGAAGGACCCAGAATATGGCGAGAAAACATGAAAAACATGGAAAATTAAATATTCACACTGTAGGACCCAGAATATGGCGAGAAACACTGAAAAAGGAGGAAAATGAGAAAATCACACTATAGGACCAGAATATGGCAAGAAACCTTGAAAAACGTGGAAAATTAAAAATTCACAATGTAGGACCCAGAATATGCTGAGAAAATCTGAAAAAGTTGGATAATGAGAATATCAAACTGTAGGACCCAGAACATGACGAAAAAAACTTAAAAACGTTTAAAATTAAAAAATCAAACTGTAGGACCTGAATATGGCGAGAAACCCTGAGAATCGTGGAAAATTTAAAAATCACACTGTAGGACGCAGAATATGGCGATTAACCCTGTAAAAAGTGGAATATTAAAAACTCACACTGAAGTACCCCGAAATTGGCAAGAAAACCTGAAAAAGGTTGAAAATGAAAAAAATCACACTGTAGGACCCAAAATATGCTGAGTAACCCTGAAAAACTTGGAAAATTAAAAATACACGCTGTAGGACCCAGAATATGGCAAAAAACCCTGAAAGAATTAGAATATTAAAAACTCACACTGAAGGAACCGGAATATGGCAAGAAAACCTGAAAAAGTGGAAAGTCTCTCTCTGTCTCTCTCTCTATGTCTCTCTCTGTCTCTCTCTTTCTCTATCTCTGTCTCTCTCTATTTCTCTCTGTCTCTATCTGTCTCTCTCTCTGTCTCTCTCTCTCTGTCTCTCTCTTTCCCTCTCTCTGTCTCTCTCTGTCTCTATCTCTGTCTCTCTCTGTCTCTCTCTGTCACTCTGCCTCTCTCTGTCTCTCTCTGTCCCTCTCTGTCTCTCTCTGTGTCTTTCTTTGTCTCTCTCTGTCTCTCCCTGTCTCTCTCTGTCTCTCTCTTTATGTCTCTCTCTGTCTCTCTCTTTCTCTCTCTCTGTATCTCTCTGTCTCTCTTTGTCTCTCTCTGTGTCTTTCTTTGTCTCTCTCTGTCTCTCTTTGTCTCTCTCTGTAACTCTCTCTATGTCTCTCTCTGTCTCTCTCTTTCTCTATCTCTGTCTCTCTCTGTTTCTCTCTGTCTCTATCTCTCTGTGTCTCTTTCTTTCCTTCTCTCTGTCTCTATCTCTTTCTCTCTATGTCTCTCTCTGTCACTCTGTCTCTCTCTGTCTCTCTCTGTCTCTCTCTGTCTATCTGTCTCTCTCTGTCTCTCTCTGTCTCTCTGTCTCTCTCTGTCTCTCTCTGTGTCTTTCTTTGTCTCTCTCTGTCTCTCTGTCTCTCTCTGTCTCTCTCTGTGTCTCTCTCTATCTCTCTCTCTGTCTCTCTCTGTCTCTCTCTGTCTCTCTCAATGTATCTCTCTCTCTATGTCTCTCTCTGTGTCTTTCTTTGTCTCTCTCTGTATCTCTCTGTCTCTCTGTGTGTCTCTCTCTGTCTCTCTCTCTATCTCTGTCTCTCTCTGTCTTTCTCACTCTGTCTCTGTCTCTCTCTGACTCTCTCTGTCTCTCTCTTTCTCTCTGTCTCTCTCTGTCTCTATCTCTGTCTCTCTCTGTCCTTCTGACTCTTTCTGTCTCTCTCTGTCTCTCTCTCTGTCTCTCTCTGTCTCTCTCTGTAACTCTGTCTCTCTCTGTCTCTCTCTGTCTCTCTCTGTCTATCTGTCACTCTCTGTCTCTATCTCTGTATCTCTCTGTCTCTGTCTTTCTCTGTGTCTTTCTTTGTCTCGCTCTGTCTCTCTCTGTCTCTCTCTCTATGTCTCTCTTTGTCTCTCTCTTTCTCTATCTCTGTCTCTCTCTGTTTCTCTCTGTCTCTATCTGTCTCTCTCTCTGTCTCTCTCTGTCTCTCTCTGTCTCTCTCTTTCCCTCTCTCTGTCTCTCTCTGTCTCTATCTCTGTCTCTCTCTGTCTCTCTCTGTCACTCTGTCTCTCTCTGTCTCTCACTGTCTCTCTCTGTCTCTCTCTGTCTATCTGACTCTCTCTGTCTCTCTCTGTCTCTCTCTCTTTCTCTGTCTCTGTCTCTCTCTGTCTCTCTCTGTCACTCTGTCTCTCTCTGTTTCTCTCTGTCTCTATCTGTCTCTCTGTCTCTATCTGTCTCTCTCTGTCTCTCTCTGTCCCTCACTCTGTATCTCTCTGTCTCTATCTCTGTCTCTCTCTGTCTCTCTCTGTCACTCTGTCCCTCTCTGTCTCTCTCTGTCTCTCTCTCTATCTCTCTCTCTCTCTGTCTCTCTCTGTCTAACTCTATCTGTCTCTGTCTCTCTCTGTCTCCATCTGTCACTCTGTCGGTCTCTCTCTGTCTCTCTCTGTCCCTTCTGTCTCTATCTCTGTATCTCTCTGTCTCTCTCTCTGTCTCTCTGTCTCTCTCTGTGTCTCTGTCTCTCTCTGTCTCTCTCAATGTATCTCTCTGTCTCACTATGTCTCTCTCTGTGTCTTTCTTTGTCTCTCTCTGTCTCTTTCTGTCTCTCTCTGTGTCTCTCTCTGTCTCTCTCTCTCTATCTCTGTCTCTCTCTGTCTTTCTCACTCTGTCTCTGTCTCTCTCTGTCCCTCTCTCTGTCTCTCTCTGTCTCTATCTCTGTCTCTCTCTGACTCTCTCTGTCTCTCTCTTTCTCTCTGTCTCTCTCTCTTTATCTCTCTGTCTCTCTCTGTTTCTCTCTGTCTCTCTCTCTCTGTGTCTCTCTCTGTCTTTCTCTGTCTCTATCTCTGTCTCTCTCTGTCTTTCTCTGGGTCTTCCTTTGTCTCTCTCTGTCTGTCTCTGTCTCACTCTCTGTCTTTCTCTGTCTCTCTCTGTGTCTCTCTCTGTCTTTCTCTGTCTCTATCTCTATCTCTCTCTGTCTCTCTCTGTCCTTCTGACTCTTTCTGTCTCTCTCTGTCTCTCTCTCTGTGTCTCTCTGTGTCTCTCTGTCTCTCTCTATGTCTTTCATTGTCTCTCTCTGTCTCTCTCTGTCTATCTCTCTGTCTCTCTCTGTCTCTCTCTGTCTCTCTCTGTCTCTATCTCTGTCTCTCTCTGTCTCTCTCTGTCTCTCTATGTCTCTCTTAATGTATCTCTCTGTCTCTCTATGTCTCTCTCTGTGTCTTTCTTTGTCTATCTCTGTCTCTCTCTCTCTCTGTGTCTCACTCTGTCTCTCTCTGTCTCACTCTCTGTCTCTGTCTCTGTCTCTCTCTCTGTCTCTCTCTGTCTCTCTCTCTAAATCTGTCTCTCTCTGTATTTCTCACTCTGTCTCTGTCTCTCTCTGTCCCTCTCTCTGTCTCTCTCTGTCTCTATCTCTGTCTCTCTCTGACTCTCTCTGTCTCTCTCTTTCTCTCTGTCTCTCTCTGTCTCTCTTTGTCTCTCTCTCTGTATCTCTCTGTGTCTCTCTGTGTCTCTCTCTGTGTCTCTCTGTGTCTCTCTCTGTCTCTCTCTGTGTCTCTCTGTGTCTCTCTGTGTCTCTCTGTCTCTCTCTGTGTCTCTCTCTGTCTCTCTCTGTCTATCTCTGTCTCTCTCTGTCTCTCTCAATGTATCTCTCTGTCTCTCTATGTCTCTCTCTGTGTCTTTCTTTGTCTCTTTCTCTCTCTCTCTGTCTCACTCTGTCTCTCTCTCTGTCTCTCTTTGTCTCTCTCTCTGTATCTCTGTCTCTCTCTGTCTCTCTCAATGTATCTCTCTGTCTCTCTATGTCTCTCTCTGTGTCTTTCTTTGTCTCTCTCTCTCTCTCTCTGTCTCACTCTGTCTCTCTCTCTGTCTCTCTTTGTCTCTCTCTCTGTATCTCTCTGTCTCTCTCTGTCTCTCTCTGTCTCTCTCTCTGTGTCTCTCTCTGTCTTTCTTTTTCTCTATCTATATCGCTCTCTGTCTCTCTCTGTGTCTTTTTTTGTCTCTCTCTGTCTCTCTCTGTCTCTCTCTGTCTCTCTCTGTCTCTCTTAGTCTCTCTCTGTGTCTTTCATTGTCTCTCTCTGTCTCTCTCTGTCTTTCGGTGTCTCTCTCTCTGTCTCTCTCTGTCTCACTCTCTGTCTCTCTCTGTCTCTATCTCTGTCTCTCTCTGTCTCTCTCTGTCTGTCTCTGTCTGTCTATGTCTATCTCTGTCTCTCTCTGTGTCTCTCTGTCTCTATTTCTGTCTCTCTCTGTCTCTCTATGTCTCTCTCAATGTATCTCTCTGTCTCTCTATGTCTCTCTCTGTGTCTTTCTTTGTCTCTCTCTGTCTCTCTCTTTCTGTGTCTCACTCTGTCTCTCTCTGTCTCTCTCTCTGTCTCTGTCTCTGTCTCTCTCTCTGTCTCTCTCTCTAACTCTGTCTCTCTCTCTGTATTTCTCACTCTGTCTCTGTCTCTCTCTGTCCCTCTCTCTGTCTCTCTCTGTCTCTATCTCTGTCTCTCTCTGACTCTCTCTGTCTCTCTCTTTCTCTCTGTCTCTCTCTGTCTCTCTCTGTGTCTTTTTTTGTCTCTCTCTGTCTCTCTCTGTCTCTCTCTGTCTCTCTTAGTCTCTCTCTGTGTCTTTCATTGTCTCTCTCTGTCTCTCTCTGTCTTTCGGTGTCTCTCTCTCTGTCTCTCTCTGTCTCACTCTCTGTCTCTCTCTGTCTCTATCTCTGTCTCTCTCTGTCTCTCTCTGTCTGTCTCTGTCTGTCTATGTCTATCTCTGTCTCTCTCTGTGTCTCTCTGTGTCTCTCTGTGTCCCTCTCTGTCTCTATCTCTGTCTCTCTCTGACTCTCTATGTCTCTCTCAATGTATCTCTCTGTCTCTCTCTGTCTCTCTCTGTCTCTCTCTGTCTCTCTCTGTCTCTCTTAGTCTCTCTCTGTGTCTTTCATTGTCTCTCTCTGTCTCTCTCTGTCTTTCGGTGTCTCTCTCTCTGTCTCTCTCTGTCTCACTCTCTGTCTCTCTCTGTCTCTATCTCTGTCTCTCTCTGTCTCTCTCTGTCTGTCTCTGTCTGTCTATGTCTATCTCTGTCTCTCTCTGTGTCTCTCTGTGTCTCTCTCTGTCTCTCTCTGTCTCTATCTCTGTCTCTCTCTGTCTCTCTATGTCTCTCTCAATGTATCTCTCTGTCTCTCTATGTCTCTCTCTGTGTCTTTCTTTGTCTCTCTCTGTCTCTCTCTTTCTGTGTCTCACTCTGTCTCTCTCTGTCTCTCTCTCTGTCTCTGTCTCTGTGTCTCTCTCTGTCTTTCTCTGTCTCTATCTCTATCTCTCTCTGTCTCTCTCTGTCCTTCTGACTCTTTCTGTCTCTCTCTGTCTCTCTCTCTGTGTCTCTCTGTGTCTCTCTGTCTCTCTCTATGTCTTTCATTGTCTCTCTCTGTCTCTCTCTGTCTATCTCTCTGTCTCTCTGTCTCTCTCTGTCTCTATCTCTGTCTCTCTGTCTCTCTATGTCTCTCTTAATGTATCTCTCTGTCTCTGTATGTCTCTCTCTGTGTCTTTCTTTGTCTCTCTCTGTCTCTCTCTCTCTCTGTGTCTCACTCTGTCTCTCTCTGTCTCTCTCTCTGTCTCTGTCTCTCTCTCTGTCTCTCTCTGTCTCTCTCTCTAAATCTGTCTCTCTCTGTATTTCTCACTCTGTCTCTGTCTCTCTCTGTCTCACTCTCTGTCTCTCTCTGTCTCTATCTCTGTCTCTCTGTCTCTCTCTGTCTCTCTCTGTCCTTCTGTATCTTTCTGTCTTCTCTGTCTCTCTCTCTGTTTCTCTCTGTCTCTCTCTGTCTCTCTGTGTCTTTGTTTGTCTCTCTCTGTCTCTCTCTGTCTCTCTGTGTCTCTCTCTCTGTCTCTCTCTGTCTCTCTCTGTCTCTATCTCTGTCTCTCTCTGTCTCTCTCTGTCTCTCCCTGTCTGTCTCTGTCTCCCTGTGTCTCTCTCTCTGTCTTTCTCTCTGTCTCTCTGTGTTTTTCTTTGTCTCTCTGTCTCTCTCTCTGTCTCTCTCTGTCTCTCTCTGCCTCTCTGTGTTTTTCTTTGTCTCTCTCTGTCTCTCTCTGTTTCTCTCTCTGTCTCACTCTGTCTCTCTCTGTCTCTCTCTGTCTCTCTCTCTGTCTCTCTCTCTGTCTCTCTGTATGTCTCTCTCTATGTCTCTCTCTCTTTCTCACTCTGTGTATCTCTGTCTCACTCTGTGTCTCTCTCTGTCTCACTCTGTCTCTCTCTGTCTCTCTCTGTCTCTCTCTCTGTCTCTCTGTCTCTCTCTGTCTCTCTCTGTCTCTATCTCTGTCTCTCTCGGTCTCTCTCTGTCTCTCTCTGTCTGTCTTTGTCTCTCTGTGTGTCTCTCTGTGTGTCTCTCTGTGTCTCTCTGTCTCTCTCAATGTATCTCTCTGTCTCTCTATGTCTCTCTCTGTCTTTCTTTGTCTCTCTCTGTCACTCTCTGTGTCTCTCTCTGTCTCTCTCTCTATCTCTGTCTCTCTCTGTCTTTCTCACTCTGTCTCTGTCTCTCTCTGTCTCTATCTCTGTCTCTCTCTGACTCTCTCTGTCTCTCTCTTTCTCTCTGTCTCTCTCTGTCTCTCTCTCTGTATCTCTCTGTCTCTCTCTGTCTCTCTCTCTGTGTCTCTCTCTTTCTTTCTCTGTCTCTATCTCTGTCTCGCTCTGTCTCTCTGTGTGTCTTTCTTTGTCTCTCTCTGTCTCTCTCTGTCTCACTCTCTGTCTCTCTCTGTCTTTCTCTGTCTCTATCTCTGTCTCTCTCTGTCTCTCTCTGTCCTTCTGACTCTTTATGTCTCTCTCTGTCTCTCTCTCTGTATCTCTCTGTCTCTCTCTGTGTCTTTCATTGTCTCTCTCTGACTCTCTCTGTCTCTCTCTGTCTCTCTCTCTCTCTCTCTCTGTCTCTCTCTGTCTCTATCTCTGTCTCTCTCTGTCTGTCTCTGTCTGTCTCTGTCTCTCTCTGTCTCTCTCTGTCTCTCTCTCTGTCTCTCTCTGTGTCTCTCTGTGTCTCTCTGTGTCTCTATCTGTGTCTCTCTGTGTCTCTCTCTGTCTCTCTCTCTCTCTGTCTCTCTATGTCTCTCTCTGTGTCTTTCTTTGTCTCTCTCAGTCTCTCTCTCTCTCTCTGTCTCACTCTGTCTCTCTCTCTGTCTCTCTTTGTCTCTCTCTCTGTATCTCTCTGTCTCTCTCTGTCTCTCTCTGTCTCTCTCTCTGTGTCTCTCTGTCTTTCTTTTTCTCTATCTATATCGCTCTCTGTCTCTCTCTGTGTCTTTTTTTGTCTCTCTCTGTCTCTCTCTGTCTCTCTCTGTCTCTCTCTGTCTCTCTTAGTCTCTCTCTGTGTCTTTCATTGTCTCTCTCTGTCTCTCTCTGTCTTTCGGTGTCTCTCTCTCTGTCTCTCTCTGTCTCACTCTCTGTCTCTCTCTGTCTCTATCTCTGTCTCTCTCTGTCTCTCTCTGTCTGTCTCTGTCTGTCTATGTCTATCTCTGTCTCTCTCTGTGTCTCTCTGTGTCTCTCTCTGTGTCTCTCTGTGTCTCTCTGTCTCTCTCTGTGTCTCTCTCTGTCTCTCTCTGTCTCTATCTCTGTCTCTCTCTGTCTATCTATGTCTCTCTCTGTGTCTTTCTTTGTCTCTCTCTGTCTCTCTCTTTCTGTGTCTCACTCTGTCTCTCTCTGTCTCTCTCTCTGTCTCTGTCTCTGTCTCTCTCTCTGTCTCTCTCTCTAACTCTGTCTCTCTCTGTATTTCTCACTCTGTCTCTGTCTCTCTCTGTCCCTCTCTCTGTCTCTCTCTGTCTCTATCTCTGTCTCTCTCTGACTCTCGCTGTCTCTCTCTTTCTCTCTGTCTCTCTCTGTCTCTCTTTGTCTCTCTGTCTGTATCTCTCTGTGTCTCTCTGTCTCTCTCTGTCTCTCTCTCTCTCAGTGTCTCCCTCTGTCTTTCTTTGTCTCTATGTCTGACTCTCTCTGTCTCTCTTGTGTCTTTCTTTGTCTCTTCTATGTCTCTCTCTGTCTCTCTCTCTGTCTCCCTCAGTCTCTCTCTGTGTCTCTCTCTGTCTTTCTCTGTCTCTATCTCTGTCTCTCTGTCTCTCTCTGTCTCTCTCTGTCCTTCTGTATCTTTCTGTCTTTCTCTGTCTCTCTCTCTGTATCTCTCTGTCTCTCTCTGTCTC
>NW_028227852.1:0-40000 GCF_978045245.1 Mus caroli | reverse complement strand
AAAAGACTTGGTCTTTGATGTCTATAGGAAGCCCTTCTCAGTGCCTTTAACTACCACTGAACTTTCAGGGCTGTGACTCAACTGTAACAAGGAACAGGGCTAAGAACCTGCAGCCTTTGAAAACAACTATTTTTTTAAAGTGGGGGACACAAATCAGCAGTAGAACCCCTCAGGTTCAGCCATAATACTTGTTAGGGAAAGAGCCTCAATGTCCGGAGCTGAGGTTTCATGGGTGAACAGCTTCAAGCTCTGAGTATCATTGAAAGAAAGAAAAGATATCATGTGGTTGCTTAATTTATTTATTTTATTATTTCTATTTTTTGTTTTCTTTTGTTTTGTTTTAGAAAAGGCCTCAGTCTGTAGCTATGGCTGACCTATGACAGACTACATGTGTTAATTAGGGTTTCACAGCTGAGAAACAGACCATACCTATGTAAGACTTAGAAAACCCAACAGTCAGTGGTGGCTCGAGCTCTTAATGAGAGCACTCTGGAGGCAGAGGCAGTCAGTTTCTGAGTTCGAGGCCAGCCTGGTTAAAGACAGGGATAGGCAGGGCTAGGCAAGGCAGGGCTGGGCTAGGCTAGGCTAGGCAAGGGGCTGGGCTAGTCAAGGCAAGGGACTAGGCTAGGCTACTCAAGGGGCTAGGCAAGACAGACAGACAGAGAGAAAGACAGACAAGGATGGCAGGCCTGCCTGGTTTTTCTTTATTTCTTATCCCTTTTAAAAAATGTTTATTTATTTATTTATTTATTTATTTATTTATTTATTTATGTATTTATTAGATATAAGTACACTGTAGCTGTCATCAGACACTCCAGAAGAGGGTGTCAGATTCTGGAGAATCTATATCCCTCTTATTGTTTGCATATGATGTACATACACACAGCCTCACATTTACATCTAAAATTTTAAAGATGTGTGGGGCCAGTGAAAGGGATCAACAATTAACAGCATTGTCTCCTCTTATAGAGAACCTGGGATCAACTACCAGCAACTATATGGTGGCCCATCTCCAGTTCCAGGGGATCAGACAGACAGACAGACATACAGACAGATAGAGTTAAGTATGGCAGGCCTACCTGGTCTTTCCTTCTTTCTTATCCTTTTTAAAAAATGTTTATTAATTTAAGTATGTATTTATTAGATATAAGTACACTGTAGCTGTCTTCAAACACTCCCAAAGAGGGTGTCAGATTCTGGAGAATCTATATCCCTCTTATGGTCTGCATATGATGTACATGAACACAGCCTCACATATACTTCTAAAAATTTAAAGATGGGTGGGGCCACTGAAAGGGCTCAACAATTAACAGCACTGAATCCTCTTCCAGAGAACCTGGGATCAACTACCAGCAATTATATGGTGGCCCATCTCCAGTTCCAGGGGATCAGACAGACAGACAGACAGACAAGGATGGCAGGCCTGCCTGGTCTCTCTTTCTTTATTATCCTTTTTAAAAAATGTTTATTTGTTTATTTATGTATTTATTAGATATAAGTACACTGTAGCTATCTTCAGACACTCCAGAAGAGGGTGTCAGATTCTGGAGAATCTAAATCGCTCTTATGGTCTGCATATGATGTACATAAACACAGCCTCACATATACTTCTAAAAATTTAAAGATGGGTGGGGCCACAGAAAGGGCTCAACAATTAAAAGCATTGTCTCCTCTTCCAGAGAACCTTGGATAAACTACCAGCAACTATATGGTGGCCCATCTCCAGTTCCAGGGTATCAGACAGACAGAAAGTCAGACAGAGATAAGGATGGAGGCCTGCCTGGTCTTTCTTTCTTTCTTATACTTTTAAAAAAATGTTTATTTATTTATTTATTTATTTATATATTTATTTATGTATTTATTATATATAAGTACAATATAGCTGTCTTCAGACACTCCAGAAGAGGGTGTCTGATTCTGGAGAATCTAAATCCCTATTATGGTCTGCATATGAAGTACATAAACACAGCCTCACATATACTTCTAAAAATTTAAAGATGTGTGGGGCCACTGAAAGGGCTCAACAATGAACAGCATTGTCTCCTCTACCAGAGAACCTGGGATCAACTACCAGCAACTATATGGTGGCCCATCTCCAGTTCCAGGGGATCAGGCAGACAAAGAGACAGACAGACAAGGATGGCAGGCCTCCCTGGTTTTTTTTTCTTTCTTATCCTTTTTAAAAAATGTTTATTTATTTATTTATTTATGTATTTATTAGATATAAGTACACTGTAGCTGTCTTCAGACACTCCAGAAGTGGGTGTCAGATTCTGGAGAATATAAATCCCTCTTATGATCTGCATATGATGGACATAAACACAGATTCACATATACTTCTAAAAATTTAAGATGGGTGGGGCCACTGAAAGGGCTCAACAATTAACAGCATTGTCTCTTCTTCCAGAGAACCTGGGATCAACTACCAGCAACTATATGGTGGCCCATCTCCAGTTCCAGGGGATCAGACAGACAGACAGACAGACAGACAGAGATAAGGAGGGCGGCCTGCCTGTTTTTTCTTTCTTTCTTATCCTTTTAAAATAATGTTTATTTATTTATTTATTTATTTATTTATTTATGTATTTATTAGATATAAGTACACTGTAGTTGTCTTCAGACCCTCCAGAAGAGGGTGTCAGATTCTGGAGAATCTAAATCCCTCTTGTAGTCTGCATATGATGTACATAAACACAGCCTAACATATACTTCTAAAAATTTAAAGATAGGTGGAGCCACTGAAAAGGCTCAACAATTAAAAGCATTGTCGCTTCTTCCAGAGAACCAGGGATCAACTAACAGCAACTATATGGTGGCCCATCTCCAGTTCCAAGGGATCAGACAGACAGACAGACAGACTGACAGAGATAAGGATGGAGGCCTGCCTGGTCTTTCTTTCTTTCTTATACTTTTAAAAAATGTTTATTTATTTATTTATTTATTTATTTATTAGATATAAGTACACTGTAGCTGTCTTCAGACAGTCTAGAAGAGGGTGTCATCTTCTGGAGAATCTAAATCCCTCTTATGGTCTGCATAGGATGTACATAAACACAGCCTCACATATACTTCTAAATATTTAAAGATGGGTGGGCCCACTGAAAGGGCTCAACAATTAACAGCATTGTCTCTTCTTCCAGAGAACGTGGGATCAAATACCAGCAACTATATGGTGGCCCATCTCAAGTTCCAGGGGATAAGACAGACAGACAGACAGACAGAGATAAGGATGGCAGGCCTGCCTGATTTTTCTTTCTTTCTTATTCTTTTTAAAAAATGTTTATTTATTTATTTATTTATTTATTCATTTATTCATTTATTTATTTATTTATTTATTTATTTATTTATTAGATATAAGTACACTGTAGCTGTCTTCAGACTCTCCAGAAGAGGGTGTCAGATTCTGGAGAATCAATATCCCTCTTATGGTCTGCATATGATGTACATGAACAGAGCCTCACATATACTTCTAAAAATTTAAAGATGGGTGGGGCCACTGAAAGGGCTCAACAATTAACAGCATTGTCTCCTCTTCCAGAGAACCTGGGATCAACTACCAGCAACTATATGGTGGCTCATCTCCAGTTCCAGGGTATCTGACAGATAGACAGACAGACAGACAGACAGACAAGGTGGCAGGCCTGCCTGGTCTTTCTTTCTTTCTTATTCTTTTTAAAAAATGTTTATTAATTTATTTATGTATTTATTAGATATAAGTACACTGTAGCTGTCTTCAGACACTCTAGAAGAGGGTGTCATATCCTGGAGAATCTAAATCCCTCTTATGGTCTGCATATGATGTACACAAACACAGCCTCACATATACTTCTAAAAATTTAAAGATGGGTGGGCCCACTGAAAGGGCTCAACAATTAACACCATTGTCTCCTCTTCCATAGAAGGTGGGATGAACTACCAGCAACTATATGGTGGCCCATCTCAAGTTGCAGGGGATCAGACAGACAGACAGACAGACAGAGATAAGGATGGCAGGCCTGCCTGATTTTTCTTTCTTTCTTATCCTTTTTAAAAATGTTTATTTATTTATTTATTCATTTATTCATTTATTTATTTATTTATTTATTTATTTATTTATTTACTAGATATAAGTACACTGTAGCTGTCTTCAGACACTCCAGAAGAGGGTGTCAGATTCTGGAGAATCTATATCCCTCTTATGGTCTGCATATGATGTACATAAACAAAGCCTCACATATACTTCTAAAAATTTAAAGACGGGTGGGGCGACTTAAAGGGCTCAACAATTAACAGCATTGTCTCCTCTTCCAGAGGACCTGGGATCAACTACCAGCAACTCTATGGTGGCCCATCTCCAGTTCCACGGGATCAGACAGACAGACAGACAGACAGTGATAAGGATGGCAGGCCTGCCTGGTCTTTCTTTCTTTCTTATCCTTTTTAAAAAAATGTTTATTTATATATTTATTTATGTATTTATTAGATATAAGTACACTGTAGCTGTTTTCAGACACTCCAGAAGAGGGTGTCAGATTCTGGAGAATCTAAATCCCTTTTATGGTCTGCATATGATGTACATAAACGCAGCCTCACATATACTTCTAAAAATTTAAAGATGTGTGGGGCCACTGAGAAGGCTCAACAATTAACAGCATTGTCTCCTCTTTCAGAGAACCTGGGATAAACTACCAGCACCTTATGGTGGCCCATCTCCAGTTCCAGTGGATCAGACAGACAGACAGACAAAGAGACAGAGATATGGATGGCAGGCCTGCCTGGTCTTTCTTTATTTCTTTTACTTTTTAAAAAATGTTTATTTATTTATTTATTTATTTATTTATTTATGTATTTATTAGATATAAGTACACTGTAGCCGTCTTCAGACACTCCAGAAAAGGGTGTCAGATTCTAGAGAATCTAAATCCCTCTTATGGTCTGCATATGATGTACATAAACACAGCCTCACATATACTACTAAAAATTTAACAATGGGTGGGGCCACTGAAAGCGCTCAACAATTAACAGCATTGTCTCCTCTTCAAGAGAACCTGGGATCAAATACCAGCACCTATATGGTGGCCCATCTCCAGTTCCAGGGGATCAGAACGACAGACAGACAGACAGACCGAGATAAGGATGGTAGGCCTGCCTGGTCTTTCTTTTTTTCTTATCCGGTTTAAATAATGTTTATTTATTTATTTATTTATATGTATTTATTAGATATAAGTACACTGTAGCTGTCTTCAGACACTCCAGAAGAGGGTGTCAGATTCTGATGAATCTAAATCCGTCTTCTGGTCTGCATATGATGTACATAAACACAGCCTCACATACACTTCTAAAAATTTAAAGATGGGTAGGGCCACTGATAGGGCTCAACAATTAACAGCATTGTCTCCTCTTCCAGAGATCCTGGGATCAACTACCAGCAACTATATGGTAGCCCATCTCCAGTTCCAGGATATCAGACAGACAGACAGACAGACAGAGATAAGGATGGCAGGCCTGCCTGGTCTTACTTTCTTTCTTATCCTTTTTAAAAAATGTTTATTTATTTATTTATTTATTTATTTATTTATTTATTTATGTATTTATTATATATAAGTACACTGTAGCTGTCTTCAGACACTCCAGTAGAGGGTGTCAGATTCTGGAGAATCTAAATCCTCTTATAATCTGAATATGATGTACATAAACACAGCCTCACATATACTTCTAAATATTTAAAGAAGTGTGGGTCCACTGAAAGGGCTCAACAATTAAGAGCATTGTCTCCTCTTCCAGAGAACCTGGGATAAACTACCAGCAACACTATGGTGGCCCATGTCCAGTTCCAGGGTATCAGACAGACAGACAGACAGACAGACATAAGGGTGGCAGGCCTGCCTGGTCTTTCTTACTTTCTTATCCTTTTTAAAAAATGTTTATTTATTTATTTATTTATTTATTTATTTATTTATTTATATATTTCTTAGATATAAGTACACTGTAGCTTTCTTTAGACACTCCAGAGGAGGGTGTCAGATTCTGGAGAATGTAAATCCCTCTTATGGTCTGCATATGATGTACATAAACACAGCCTCACATATACTGAGCTGAGGTGTCACAGGCCAACTGCTGGAATTTCTGAGTACCACCTAGATAGAGAAAAGCTATGCTGTGGTTGCTTAATTTATGTATTTTATTATTTCTATTTGTTGTTTTGTTTTGTTTTATTTGTTTTTAGAGAAGTCCTCTGTCTGTAGCTCTGGCTGACCCAGGACTGCCTACTTGTGTTAATTAGGGTTTCACAGCTGAGAACAGACACCAAGAGCAAGGTAAGGCTTAGAAAACCCTACATTCAGTGGTGGCTCAAGCTCTTAATGAGAGCACTCTGTAGGCAGAGGCAGTCAGTTTCTGAGTTCGAGGCCACCCTGGTGAAAGACAGGGCTAGGGTAGGGGCTAGGGTGAGGAAAGGAAGAAAGGAAAGAAGAAAAGAAAGAAAGAAAAAGTTTTTATAAAAGTTTTATAAAAAGTGTTAAAGTTTTTAAAAATTAAAAAAAAAATACCAGATCACCATCACACAGCATTGGCTGTCTTCAGGTGTATCCTTTCAGCCTCCAAAACAAAAAACAATGGCTGGCTGTCTTCAGGTGTATCCTATTCTCGAGTCTTATTTCCAACCTTAGAGCTGGGCTGAGATGCCTCATTATGTAATTGCAAACCTTCCTTGGTTTGTCCATTCCATTTCTAAGACTAACAGGCCTTTTTCTATTTATTGAATATGCTCATGACTGTCCTTTAGATATAGTAAATAAAACTGTTGCTTATAAAACTTGTTTTCTAGGAATTTTTAAAGGGCAATGGCAGAGTTTATTTATAAAAAAAATATTTTGCATTTATTTATTTGTGTGAGTGATGAAGCTCAGGTCTTCAAACTTGTCAGGAGGTATGATTTCCTCCCCTCTCTCTCAACCCCTCTCTCTCCTCTCTCAATGATTGTGTAAGAATGTTTTGCATGTGTATGCTGTGCCCACAGACTCCAGAACAGAGTATTAGATCCCCTGGAACTGGAGATGGGCCACCATATATAATACTGGTAATTGAGCCCAGGTTCCCTGGAAGAGGAGACAATGCTCTTAATGGTTGAGCCCTCTCTGTAGCCACATCTTTCTTTCTTTTTTTTTTTTTTTTGAGTATATGTGAGGCTGTGTTTATATACATCATATGCAGACAATAAGAATGATTTAGATTCTTCAGAATCTGACACCCTCTTCTGGACTGTCTGAAGATAGCTACAGCATACTTAAATATAATAAATAAATAAATCTTTAAAAAGAAAAGGAAAAGTAAAAAAGAAAGAACAGGCCTGTCATATGCATGTTCATAGAGGAAAATGGAAGAGACCCCAATCTAACCTCAGCAGGGTGCTTCCTTCTGGATGGTAGCTCACAGTTTCATCCCAGCAAGACAGGCAAATCACTGAGTTCAAGGACAGTAAGGTTCAGGACAGCCAAGGTTAGGAAGGAAAAGGGTCTATGTTGAGAATACAAACCGACAAAACAACAACTAGGAAAAAGAAGTGACAGTGTAACTTGGGGTAGGGTACCAAAAAGAGAAAGCTTTCTGTTACCACTTACAAACACCAGTAGCCTTGCACCCTTCTGCCCAGGTCCCTGCCTTCCTTTCTAGGAATTCTAAGGATGCCAGGGGGTGGGGGAATCCAGATTAACTTTTTAAAAACAAAGACTTGGTCTTTGATGTCTATAGGAAGCCCTTCTCAGTGCCTTTAACTAACACTGAACTTTCAGGGCTGTGACTCAACTGTAACAAGGAACAGGGCTAAGAACCTGCAGCCTTTGAAAACAACAATTTTTTTAAAGTGGGGGACACAAATCAGCAGTAGAACCCCTCAGGTTCAGCCATAATACTTGTTAGGGAAAGAGCCTCAATGTCCGGAGCTGAGGTCTCATGGGTGAACTGCTTCAAGCTCTGAGTATCATTGAAAGAAAGAAAAGATATCATGTGGTTGCTTAATTTATTTATTTTATTATTTCTATTTTTTGTTTTCTTTTGTTTTGTTTTAGCAAAGGCCTCAGTCTGTAGCTATGGCTGACCTAGGACAGACTACATGTGTTAATTAGGGTTTCACAGCTGAGAAACAGACCATACCTATGTAAGACTTAGAAAACCCAACAGTCAGTGGTGGCTCCAGCTCTTAATGAGAGCACTCTGGAGGCAGAGGCAGTCAGTTTCTGAGTTCGAGGCCAGCCTGGTTAAAGACAGGGATAGGCAGGGCTAGGCAAGGCAGGGCTGGGCTAGGCTAGGCTAGGCAAGGGGCTGGGCTAGTCAAGGCAAGGGACTAGGCTAGGCTACTCAAGGGGCTAGGCAAGACAGACAGACAGAGAGAAAGACAGACAAGGATGGCAGGCCTGCCTGGTTTTTCTTTCTTTCTTATCCCTTTTAAAAAATGTTTGTTTATTTATTTATTCATTTATTTATTTATGTATTTATTAGATATACTTACACTGTAGCTGTCTTCAGACACTCCAGAAGAGGCTGTCAGATTCTGGAGAATCTATATCCCTCTTATGGTCTGCATATGATGTACATACCCACAGCCTCACATTTACATCTAAAAATTTAAAGATGTGTTGGTCCAATGAAAGGGATCAACAATTAACAGCATTGTCTCCTCTTATAGAGAACCTGGGATCAAGTACCAGCAACTATATGGTGGCCCATCTCCAGTTACAGGGGTTCAGACAGACAGACAGACATACAGACAGATAGAGTTAAGGATGGCAGGCCTACCTTGTCTTTCCTTCTTTCTTATCCTTTTAAAAAATGTTTATTAATTTAAGTATGTATTTATTAGATATAAGTACACTGTAGGTGCTTTCAGACACTCCAGAGGAGGGTGTCAGATTCTGGAGAATCTAAATCCCTCTTATGGTCTGCATATGATGTACATAAACACAGCCTCACATATACTTCTAAAAATTTAAAGATGGGTGGGGCCACTGAAAGGGATCAACAATTAACAGCACTGACTCCTCTTCCAGAGAACCTGAGATCAACTACGAGCAACTATATGGTGGCCTATCTCCCGTTCCAGGGGATCAGGCAGACAAAGAGACAGACAGACAAGGGTGGCAGGCCTCCCTGGCTTTTCTTTCTTTCTTATTCTTTTTAAAAAATGTTTATTTATTTATTTATGTATTTATTAGATATAAGTACACCGTAGCTGTCTTCAGACACTCCAGAAGAGGGTGTCAGATTCTGGAGAATATAAATCCCTCTTATGGTCTGCATATGATGGACATAAACACAGATTCACATACACTTTTAAAAATTTAAGATGGGTGGGCCCACTGAAAGGGCTCAACAATTAACAGCATTGTCTCTTCTTCCAGAGAACCTGGGATCAACTACCAGCAACTATATGGTAGCCCATCTCCAGTTCCAGGGGATCAGACAGATAGACAGACAGAGATAAAAAGGGCAGGTCTGCCTGGTTTTTCTTTCTTTCTTATCCTTTTAAAATAATGTTTACTTATTTATTTATTTATTTATTTATTTATTTATTTATGTATTTATTAGATATAAGTACATTGTAGTTGTCTTTAGACACTCCAGAAGAGGGTGTCAGATTCTGGAGAATCTAAATCCCTCTTATGGTCTGCATATGATGTACATAAACACAGCCTAACATATACTTCTAAAAATTTAAAGATAGGTGGAGCCACTGAAAGGGCTCAACAATTAAGAGCATTGTCTCTTCTTCCAGAGAACCTGGGATCAACTAACAGCAACAATATGGTGGCCCATCTCCAGTGCCAAGGAATCAGACAGACAGACAGACAGACTGACAGAGGTAAGGATGGAGGCCTGCCTGGTCTTTCTTTCTTTCTTATACTTTTAAAAAAATGTTTATTTATTTATTTATTTATTTATGTATTTATTAGATATAAGTACACTGTAGCTGTCTTCAGACACTCTAGAAGAGGGTGTCATCTTCTGGAGAATCTAAATCCCTCTTATGGTCTGCATATGATGTACATAAACACAGCCTCACATATACTTCTAAAAATTTAAAGATGGGTGGGCCCACTGAAAAGGCTCAACAATTAACACCATTGTCTCCTCTTCCAGAGAACGTGGGATCAACTACCAGCAACTATGTGGTGGCCCATCTCAAGTTGCAGGGCATCAGAGAGACAGACAGACAGACAGAGATAAGGATGGCAGGCCTGCCTGATTTATCTTTCTTTCTTATCTTTTTAAAAAATGTTTATTAATTAATTTATTTATTTATTTATTTATTTATTTATTTATTTATTTATTTATTAGATATAAGTACACTGTAGCTGTCTTCAGACTCTCCAGAAAAGGGTGTCAGATTCTGGAGAATCTATATCCCTCTTATGGTCTGCATATGATGTACATAAACACAGCCTCACATATACTTCTAAAAATTTAAAGATGGTTGGGGCCACTGAAAGGGCTCAACAATTAACAGCATTGTCTCCTCTTCCAGAGGACCTGGGATCAACTACCAGCAACAATATTGTGGCCCATCTCCAGTTCCAGGCGATCAGACAGACATACATACAGACAGACAGACAAGGATTGCAGGCCTGCCTGGTTTTTCTTTCTTTCTTATACATTTTAAAAATGTTTATTTATTTATATATATATTTATTAGATATAAGTACACTGTAGCTGTCTTCAGACACTCCAGAAGAGGGTGTCATATTCTGGAGAATCTAAATCCCTCTTATGGTCTGCATATGATGTACATAAACACAGCCTCACATATATTTCTAAAAATTTGAAGAAGGGTGGGACCACTCTAAAAGCTCAACAATTAACAGCATTGTATCCTCTTCCAGAGTACCTGGGATCAACTACCAGCAACTATATGGTGGCCCATCTCCAGTTCCAGGGGATCAGACAGACAGACATACAGACAGTGATAAGGATGGCAGGCCTGCCTGGTCTTTCTTTCTTTCTTTCTTATCCTTTTTAAAAAAATGTTTATTTATATATTTATTTATGTATTTATTAGATATATGTACACTGTAGCTGCTTTCAGACACTCCAGAAGAGGGTGTCAGATTCTGGAGAATCTAAATCCCTCTTATGGTCTGCATATGATGTACATAAACACAGCCTCACATATACTTCTAAAAATTTAAAGAAGGGTGGGGCCACTCTAAAAGCTCAACAATTAACAGCATTGTCTCCTCTTCCAGAGTACCTGGGATCAACTACCAGCAACTATATGGTGGCCCATCTCCAGTTCCAGGGGATCAGACAGACAGACATACAGAGAGTGATAAGGATGGCAGGCCTGCCTGGTCTTTCTTTCTTTCTTATCCTTTTTAAAAAAATGTTTATTTATATATTTATTTATGTATTTATTAGATATATGTACACTGTAGCTGTCTTCAGACACTCCAGAAGTGAGTGTCAGATTCTGGAGAATCTAAATCCCTCTTATGGTCTGCATATTCGGTACAAAAAACACAGCCTCGCATATACTTCTAAAAATTTAAAGATGGGTGGGTCCACTGAGAGGGCTCAACAATTAACAGCATTGTCTCCTCTTTCAGAGAACCTGGGATAAACTACCAGCACCTTATGGTGGCCCATCTCCAGTTCCAGAGGATCAGACAGACATACAGACAGAGAGACAGAGATATGGATGGCAGGCCTGCCTGGTCTTTCTTTATTTCTTATACTTTTTAAAAAATGTTTATTTATTTATTTATTATTTATTTATTTATCTATGTATGTATTAGATATAAGTACACTGTAGCTGTCTTCAGACACTCCAGAAGAGGGTGTCAGATTCTAGAGAATCTAAATCCCTCTTATGGTCTGAATATGATGTACATAAACACAGCCTCACATATACTTCTAAAAATTATAAATAGGTGGGGCCACTGAAAGGACTCAACAATTAACAGCATTGTCTCCTCTTCCAGAGAACCTGGGATCAACTACCAGCACCTAAAAAGTGGCCCATCTCTAGTACCAGGGGATCAGACAGACAGACAGACAGACAGAGATAAGGAGGGCAGGCATGCCTGGTTTTTCTTTCTTTCTTATCCTTTTAAAATAATGTTTATTTATTTATTTATTTATTTATTTATTTATTTATTTATGTATTTATTAGATATAAGTACACTGTAGTTGTGTTCAGACACTCCAGAAGAGGGTGTCAGATTCTGGAGAATCAAAATCCCTCTTATGGTCTACATATGATATACGTAAACACAGCCTAACATATACTTCTAAAAATTTAAAGATAGGTGGAGCCACTGAAAGGGCTCAACAATTAACAGCATTGTCTCTTCTTCCAGAGAACCTGGGATCAACTAACAGCAACTATATGGTGGCCCATCTCCAGTTCCAAGGGTTCAGACAGACAGACAGACAGACTGACAGAGGTAAAGATGGAGGCCTGTGTGGTCTTTCTTTCTTTCTTATACTTTTAAAATAATGTTTATTTATTTATTTATTTATTTATTTATTAGATATAAGTACACTGTAGCTGTCTTCAGACACTCCAGAAGAGGGTGTCAGATTCTGGAGAATCTAAATCCCTCTTATGGTCTGCATATGATGTACATAAACACAGCCTCACATATACTTCTAAAAAATTAAAGATGTGTGGGGCCACTGAGAGGGCTCAACAATTAACAGCATTGTCTCCTCTTTCAGAGAACCTGGGATAAACTACCAGCACCTTATGGTGGCCCATCTCCAGTTCCAGTGGATCAGACAGACAGACAGACAGACAGAGAGACAGAGATAAGGATGGCAGGTCTGCCTGGTCTTTCTTTATTTCTTATACTTTTTAAAAAATGTTTATTTATTTATTTATTTATTTATTTATTTATTTATTTATTTATTATTAGATATAAGTACACTGTAGCTGTTCAGACACTCCAGAAGAGGGTGTCAGATTCTGGAGAATCTAAATCCCTCTTATGGTCTGCATATGATGTACATAAACACAGCCTCACATATACTTCTAAAAATTTAAAGAAGGGTGGGGCCACTCTAAAAGCTCAACAATTAACAGCATTGTCTCCTCTTCCAGAGTACCTGGAATCAACTACCAGCAACTATATGGTGGCCCATCTCCAGTTCCAGGGGATCAGACAGACAGACATACAGACAGTGATAAGGATGGCAGGCCTGCCTGGTCTTTCTTTCTGTCTTATCCTTTTAAAAAATGTTTATTTATATATTTATTTATGTATTTATTAGATATATGTACACTGTAGCTGCTTTCAGACACTCCAGAAGAGGGTGTCATATTCTGGAGAATCTAAATCCCTCTTATGGTCTTCATATGATGTACATAAACACAGCCTCACATATACTTCTAAATATTTAAAGATGGGTGGCGCCACTGAAAGGGCTCAACAATTAACAGCATTGTCTCCTCTTCCAGAGAACCTGGGATCAACTACCAGCAACTATTCGTGGCCCATCTCCAGTTCCCAGGGATCAGATAGACAGACAGACAGACAGACAGAGATATGGATGGCAGGCCTGCCTGGTCTTTCTTTCTTTCTTATCCTTTAAAAAAATGTTTATTTATATATTTATTTATGTATTTATTAGATATAAGTACACTGTAGCTGTCTTCAGACACTCCAGAAGAGGGTGTCAGATTCTGGAGAATCTAAATCCCTCTTATGGTCTGCATATGATGTACATAAACCAAGCCTCACATATACTTCTAAAAATTTAAAGATGTGTGGGGCCACTGAGAGGGCTCAACAATTAACAGCATTGTCTCCTCTCTCAGAGAACCTGGGATAAACTACCAGCACCTTATGGTGGCCCATCTCCAGTTCCAGTGGATCAGACAGACAGACAGACAGACAGAGAGACAGAGATAAGGATGGCAGGTCTGCCTGGTCTTTCTTTATTTCTTATACTTTTTAAAAAATGTTTATTTATTTATTTATTTACTAATTTATTTATTTATTTATTTATTTATTTATTAGATATAAGTACACTGTAGCCGTCTTCAGACACTCCAGAAGAGGGTGTCAGATTCTGGAGAATCTAAATCCCTCTTATGGTCTGAATATGATGTACATAAACACAGCCTCACATATACTTCTAAAAATTAAAAATAGGTGGGGCCACTGAAAGTACTCAACAATTAACAGCATTGTCTCCTCTTCCAGAGAACCTGGGAACAACTACCAGCACCTAAAAGGTGGCCGAACTCCAGTTCCAGGGGATCAGACAGACAGACAGACAGACAGTGATAAGGATGGCAGGCCTGCCTGGTCTTTCTTTCTTTCTCTTCCTTTTTTTAAAAAAAATGTTTATTTATTTATTTATTTATTTATTTATTTATTTATTTATTTATTTATTATTAGATATAAGTAAACTGTAGCTGTTCAGACACTCCAGAAGAGGGTGTCAGATTCTGGAGAATCTAAATCACTCTTATGGTCTGCATATGATGTACATAAACACAGCCTCACATATACTTCTAAAAATTTAAAGAAGGGTGGGGCCACTCTAAAAGCTCAACAATTAACAGCATTGTCTCCTCTTCCAGAGTACCTGGGATCAACTACCAGCAACTATATGGTGGCCCATTTCCAGTTCCAGGGGATCAGACAGACAGACATACAGACAGTGATAAGGATGGCAGGCCTGCCTGGTCTTTCTTTCTTTCTTATCCTTTTTAAAAAAATGTTTATTTATATATTTATTTATGTATTTATTAGATATAAGTACACTGTAGCTGTCTTCAGACACTCCAGAAGAGGGTGTCAGATTCTGGAGAATCTAAATCCCTTTTATGGTCTGCATATGATGTACATAAACACAGACTCACATATACTTCTAAAAATTTAAAGACGTGTGGGGCCACTGAGAGGGCTCAACAATTAACAGCATTGTCTCCTCTTTCAGAGAACCTGGGATAAACTACCAGCACCTTATGGTGGCCCATCTCCAGTTCCAGTGGATCAGACAGACAGACAGACAGAGAGACAGAGATATGGATGGCAGGCCTGACTGGTCTTTCTTTATTTCTTATACTTTTTAAAAAATGTTTATTTATTCTTTTATTTATTTATTTATTTATGTATTTATTAGATATAAGTACACTGTAGCCGTCTTCAGACACTCCAGAAGATGGTGTCAGATTCTGGAGAATCTAAATCCCTCTTATGGTCTGAATATGATGTACATAAACACAGCCTCACATATACTTGTAAAAATTAAAAATGGGTGGGGCCACTGAAAGGGCTCAACAATTAACAGCATTGTCTCCTCTTCCAGAGAACCTGGGATCAACTACCAGCACCTACAAGGTGGCCCATCTCCAGTTGCAGGGGATCAGACAGACAGACAGACAGACTGAGATAAGTATGGCAGGCCTGACTGGTCTTTCTTTCTTTCTTATCCTTTTAAAATAATGTTTATTTATTCATTTATTTATTTATTTATTTATTTATTTATATATGTATGTATTTATATAGATATAAGTACACTGTAGTTGTCTTCAGACACTCCAGAAGAGGGTGTCAGATTCTGGAGTAACTAAATCCCTCTTATGGTCTGCATATGATGTACATAAACACAGCCTAACATATACTTCTAAAAATTTAAAGATAGGTGGAGCCACTGAAAGGGCTCAACAATTAATTGCATTGTCTCCTCTTCCAGAGAAGCTGGGATCAACTAACAGCAACTATATGGTGGCCCATCTGCAGTTCCAAGGTATCAGACAGTCTGACAGACAGACAGACTGACAGAGATTAGGATGGCAGGCCTGCCTGGTCTTTCTTTCTTTATTATCCTTTTTAAAAAATGTTTATTTATTCATGTATTTATTAGATATAAGTACACTGTAGCTGTCTTCAGACACTCCAGAAGAGGGTGTCAGATTCTGGAGAATCTAAATCCCTCTTATGGTCTGCATATGATGTACATAAACACAGACTCACATATACTTCTAAAAATTTAAAGATGGGTAGGGCCACTGATAGGGCTCAACAATTAAGAGCATTGTCTCCTCTTCCAGAGAACCTTGGATCAACTACCAGCACCTATATGGTGGCCCATCTCCAGTTCCAGGGGATCAGAACGACTGATAGACAGACAGACAGAGATAGGGATGGTAGGCCTGCCTGGTCTTTCTTTTTTTCTTATCCGGTTTAAATAATGTTTATTTATTTATTTATTTATTTATTTATTTATTTATTTATTATATAAGTACACTGTAGCTGTCTTCAGACACTCCAGAAGAGGGTGTCAGATTCTGGAGTATCTAAATCCCTCTTATGGTCTGCATATGATGTACATAAACACAGACTCACATATACTTCTAAAAATTTAAAGATGGGTAGGGCCACTGATAGGGCTCAACAATTAAGAGCATTGTCTCCTCTTCCAGAGAACCTTGGATCAACTACCAGCAACTATATGGTGGCCCATCTCCAGTACCCGGGGATCAGATAGACAGACAGACAGACAGGCAGAGATATGAATGGCAGGCCTGCCTGGTCTTTCTTTCTTTCTTATCCTTTTTAAAAAAAGTTTATTTATTTATTTATTTATTTATCTATTTATTTATTAGATATAAGTACACTGTAGCTGTCTTCAGACACTCCAGAAGAGGGTGTCAGATTCTGGAGAATCTAAATCCCTCTTATGGTCTGAATATGATGTACATAAACACAGCCTCACATATACTTATAAATATTTAAAGAAGTGTGGGGCCACTGAAAGGGCTCAACAATTAACCGAATTGTCTCCTCTTCCAGAGAACCTTGGATCAACTACCAGCACTATATGGTGGCCCATCTCCAGTTCCCGGGGATCAGATAGAGAGACAGACAGACAGACAGAGATATGGATGGCAGGCCTGCCTGGTCTTTCTTTCTTTCTTATACTTTTTAAAAAATGTTTATTTATTTATTTATTTATTTATCTATTTATTTATTAGATATAAGTACACTGTAGCTGTCTTCAGACACTCCAGAAGAGGGTGTCAGATTCTGGAGAATCTAAATACCTCTTATGGTCTGCATATGATGTACATAAACACAGCCTCACATATACCTCTAAATATTTAAAGATGGGTGGCGCCACTGAAAGGGCTCAACAATTAACAGCATTGTCTCCTCTTACAGAGTACCTGGGATCAACTACCAGCAACTATATGGTGGCCCATCTCCAGTTCCAGGGGATCAGACAGAGAGACATAGAGACAGTGATAAGGATGGCAGGCCTGCCTGGTCTTTCTTTCTTTCTTATCCTTTTTAAAAAAATGTTTATTTATATATTTATTTATGTATTTATTAGATATATGTACACTGTAGCTGCTTTCAGACACTCCAGAAGAGGGTGTCAGATTCTGGAGAATCTAAATCCCTCTTATGGTCTACATATGATGTACATAAACACAGCCTCACATATACTTCTAAAAATTTAAAGAAGGGTGGGGCCACTCTAAAAGCTCAACAATTAACAGCATTGTCTCCTCTTCCAGAGTACCTGGGATCAACTACCAGCAACTATATGGTGGCCCATCTCCAGTTCCAGGGGATCAGACAGACAGACATACAGAGAGTGATAAGGATGGCAGGCCTGCCTGGTCTTTCTTTCTTTCTTATCCTTTTTAAAAAAATGTTTATTTATATATTTATTTATGTATTTATTAGATATATGTACACTGTAGCTGTCTTCAGACACTCCAGAAGTGAGTGTCAGATTCTGGAGAATCTAAATCCCTCTTATGGTCTGCATATTCGGTACATAAACACAGCCTCGCATATACTTCTAAAAATTTAAAGATGGGTGGGTCCACTGAGAGGGCTCAACATTTAACAGCATTGTCTCCTCTTTCAGAGAACCTGGGATAAACTACCAGCACCTTATGGTGGCCCATCTCCAGTTCCAGAGGATCAGACAGACATACAGACAGAGAGACAGAGATATGGATGGCAGGCCTGCCTGGTCTTTCTTTATTTCTTATACTTTTTAAAAAATGTTTATTTATTTATTTATTATTTATTTATTTATCTATGTATGTATTAGATATAAGTACACTGTAGCTGTCTTCAGACACTCCAGAAGAGGGTGTCAGATTCTAGAGAATCTAAATCCCTCTTATGGTCTGAATATGATGTACATAAACACAGCCTCACATATACTTCTAAAAATTATAAATAGGTGGGGCCACTGAAAGGACTCAACAATTAACAGCATTGTCTCCTCTTCCAGAGAACCTGGGATCAACTACCAGCACCTAAAAGGTGGCCCATCTCCAGTTCCAGGGGATCAGACAGACAGACAGACAGACAGAGATAAGGAGGGCAGGCATGCCTGGTTTTTCTTTCTTTCTTATCCTTTTAAAATAATGTTTATTTATTTATTTATTTATTTATTTATTTATTTATTTATGTATTTATTAGATATAAGTACACTGTAGTTGTCTTCAGACACTCCAGAAGAGGGTGTCAGATTCTGGAGAATCAAAATCCCTCTTATGGTCTACATATGATATACGTAAACACAGCCTAACATATACTTCTAAAAATTTAAAGATAGGTGGAGCCACTGAAAGGGCTCAACAATTAAAAGCATTGTCTCTTCTTCCAGAGAACCTGGGATCAACTAACAGCAACTATATGGTGGCCCATCTCCAGTTCCAAGGGTTCAGACAGACAGACAGACAGACTGACAGAGGTAAAGATGGAGGCCTGCGTGGTCTTTCTTTCTTTCTTATACTTTTAAAATAATGTTTATTTATTTATTTATTTATTTATTTATTTATTTATTTATTAGGTATAAGTACACTGTAGCTGTCTTTAGACACTCTAGAAGAGGGTGTCATCTTTTGGAGAATCTAAATCGCTCTTATGGTCTGCATATGATGTACATAAACACAGCCTCATATATACTTCTAAAAATTTAAAGATGGGTGGGCCCACTGAAAGGGCTCAACAATTAACACCATTGTCTCCTCTTCCAGAGAACGTGGTATCAACTACCAGCAACTATGTGGTGGCCCATCTCAAGTTGCAGGGGATCAGACAGACAGACAGACAGACAGAGATAAGGATGGCAGGCCTGCCTGGTCTTTCATTCTTTCTTATCCTTTTTTAAAAAAAGTTTATTTATATATTTATTTATGTATTTATTAGATATAAGTACACTGTAGCTGTCTTCAGACTCTCCAGAAGAGGGTTTCAGATTCTGGAGAATCTATATCCCTTTTATAGTCTGCATATGATGTACATAAACACAGCCTCACATATACTTCTAAAAATGTAAAGATGGTTGGGGCCACTGAAAAAGCTCAACAATTAACAGCATTGTCTCCTCTTCCAGAGGACCTGGGATCAACTACCAGCAAATATATTGTGGCCCATCTCCAGTTCCAGGGGATCAGACATACGTACATACAGACAGACAGACAAGGATTGCAGGCCTGCCTGGTTTTTCTTTCTTCTTATACATTTTAAAAATGTTTATTTATTTATATATATATTTATTAGATATAAGTACATTGTAGCTGTCTTCAGACACTTCAGAAGAGGGTGTCATATTCTGGAGAATCTAAATCCCTCTTATGGACTGCATATGATGTACATAAACACAGCCTCACATATACTTCTAAAAATTTAAAGAAGGGTGGAGCCACTCTAAAAGCTCAACAATTAACAGCATTGTCTCCTCTTCCAGAGTACCTGGGATCAACTACCAGCAACTATATGGTGGCCCATCTCCAGTTCCAGAGGATCAGACAGACAGACATACAGACAGTGATAAGGATGGCAGGCCTGCCTGGTCTTTCTTTCTGTCTTATCCTTTTAAAAAAATGTTTATTTATATATTTATTTATGTATTTATTAGATATATGTACACTGTAGCTGCTTTCAGACACTCCAGAAGAGGGTGTCATATTCTGGAGAATCTAAATCCCTCTTATGGTCTTCATATGATGTACATAAACACAGCCTCACATATACTTCTAAATATTTAAAGATGGGTGGCGCCACTGAAAGGGCTTAACAATTAACAGCATTGTCTCCTCTTCCAGAGAACCTGGGATCAACTACCAGCAACTATTCGTGGCCCATCTCCAGTTCCCAGGGATCAGATAGACAGACAGACAGACAGACAGAGATATGGATGGCAGGCCTGCCTGGTCTTTCTTTCTTTCTTATCCTTTAAAAAAAATGTTTAATTATATATTATTTATGTATTTATTAGATATAAGTACACTGTAGCTGTCTTCAGACACTCCAGAAGAGGGTGTCAGATTCTGGAGAATCTAAATCCCTCTTATGGTCTGCATATGATGTACATAAACACAGCCTCACATATACTTCTAAAAAATTAAAGATGTGTGGGGCCACTGAGAGGGCTCAACAATTAACAGCATTGTCTCCTCTTTCAGAGAACCTGGGATAAACTACCAGCACCTTATGGTGGACCATCTCCAGTTCCAGTGGATCAGACAGACAGACAGACAGACAGAGAGACAGAGATAAGGATGGCAGGTCTGCCTGGTCTTTCTTTATTTCTTATACTTTTTAAAAAATGTTTATTTATATATTTATTTATTTATTTATTTATTTATTTATTTATTTATTTATTAGATATAAGTACACTGTAGCCGTCTTCAGACACTCCAGAAGAGGGTGTCAGATTCTGGAGAATCTAAATCCCTCTTATGGTCTGAATATGATGTACATAAACACAGCCTCACATATACTTCTAAAAATTAAAAATAGGTGGGGCCACTGAAAGGACTCAACAATTAACAGCATTGTCTCTTCTTCCAGAGAACCTGGGAACAACTACCAGCACCTAAAAGGTGGCCCATCTCCAGTTCCAGGGGATAAGACAGACAGACAGACAGACAGTGATAAGGATGGCAGGCCTGCCTGGTCTTTCTTTGATTCTTATCCTTTTTTAAAAAAAATGTTTATTTATTTATTTATTTATTTATTTATTTATTTATTTATTTATCTAGTTATTTATTATTAGATATAAGTACACTGTAGCTGTTCAGACACTCCAGAAGAGGGTGTCAGATTCTGGAGAATCTAAATCCCTCTTATGGTCTGCATATGATGTACATAAACACAGCCTCACATATACTTCTAAAAATTTAAAGAAGGGTGGGGCCACTCTAAAAGCTCAACAATTAACAGCATTGTCTCTCTTCCAGAGTACCTGGAATCAACTACCAGCAACTATATGGTGGCCCATCTCCAGTTCCAGGGGATCACACAGACAGACATACAGACAGTGATAAGGATGGCAGGCCTGCCTGGTCTTTCTTTCTGTCTTATCCTTTTAAAAAAATGTTTATTTATATATTTATTTATGTATTTATTAGATATATGTACACTGTAGCTGCTTTCAGACACTCCAGAAGAGGGTGTCATATTCTGGAGAATCTAAATCCCTCTTATGGTCTTCATATGATGTACATAAACACAGCCTCACATATACTTCTAAATATTTAAAGATGGGTGGCGCCACTGAAAGGGCTTAACAATTAACAGCATTGTCTCCTCTTCCAGAGAACCTGGGATCAACTACCAGCAACTATTCGTGGCCCATCTCCAGTTCCCAGGGATCAGATAGACAGACAGACAGACAGACAGAGATATGGATGGCAGGCCTGCCTGGTCTTTCTTTCTTTCTTATCCTTTAAAAAAATGTTTATTTATATATTTATTTATGTATTTATTAGATATAAGTACACTGTAGCTGTCTTCAGACACTCCAGAAGAGGGTGTCAGATTCTGGAGAATCTAAATCCCTCTTATGGTCTGCATATGATGTACATAAACACAGCCTCACATATACTTCTAAAAATTTAAAGATGTGTGGGGCCACTGAGAGGGCTCAACAATTAACAGCATTGTCTCCTCTCTCAGAGAACCTGGGATAAACTACCAGCACCTTATGGTGGCCCATCTCCAGTTCCAGTGGATCAGACAGACAGACAGACAGACAGAGAGACAGAGATAAGGATGGCAGGTCTGCCTGGTCTTTCTTTATTTCTTATACTTTTTAAAAAATGTTTATTTATTTATTTATTTATTTATTTATTTATTTATTTATTTATTAGATATAAGTACACTGTAGCCGTCTTCAGACACTCCAGAAGAGGGTGTCAGATTCTGGAGAATCTAAATCCCTCTTATGGTCTGAATATGATGTACATAAACACAGCCTCACATATACTTCTAAAAATTAAAAATAGGTGGGGCCACTGAAAGGACTCAACAATTAACAGCATTGTCTCCTCTTCCAGAGAACCTGGGAACAACTACCAGCACCTAAAAGGTGGCCCATCTCCAGTTCCAGGGGATCAGACAGACAGACAGACAGACAGTGATAAGGATGGCAGGCCTGCCTGGTCTTTCTTTCTTTCTCATCCTTTTTTTAAAAAATGTTTATTTATTTATTTATTTATTATTTTATTTATTTATTTATTTATTTATTATTAGATATAAGTACACTGTAGCTGTTCAGACACTCCAGAAGAGGGTGTCAGATTCTGGAGAATCTAAATCCCTCTTATGGTCTGCATATGATGTACATAAACACAGCCTCACATATACTTCTAAAAATTTAAAGAAGGGTGGGGCCACTCTAAAAGCTCAACAATTAACAGCATTGTCTCCTCTTCCAGAGTACCTGGGATCAACTACCAGCAACTATAAGGTGGCCCATCTCCAGTTCCAGGGGATCAGACAGACAGACATACAACAGTGATAAGGATGGCAGGCCTGCCTGGTCATTCTTTCTTTCTTATCCTTTTCAAAAAAATGTTTATTTATATATTTATTTATGTATTTATTAGATATAAGTACACTGTAGCTGTCTTCAGACACTCCAGAAGAGGGTGTCAGATTCTGGAGAATCTAAATCCCTCTTATGGTCTGCATATGATGTACATAAACACAGCCTCACATATACTTCTAAAATTTTAAAGATGTGTGGGGCCACTGAGAGGGCTCAACAATTAACAGCATTGTCTCCTCTTTCAGAGAACCTGGGATAAACTATCAGCACCTTATGGTGGCCCATCTCCAGTTCCAGTGGATCAGACAGACAGACAGACAGACAGAGAGACAGAGATAAGGATGGCAGGCCTGCCTGGTCTTTCTTTATTTCTTATACTTTTTAAAAAATGTTTATTTATATATTTATTTATGTATTTATTAAATATATGTACACTCTAGCTGCTTTCAGACACTCCAGAAGAGGGTGTCAGATTCTGGAGAATCTAAATCCCTCTTATGGTCTGCATATGATGTACATAAACACAGCCTCGCATATACTTCTAAAAATTTAAAGATGTGTGGGGCCACTGAGAGGGCTCAACAATTAACAGCATTGTCTCCTCTTTCAGAGAACCTGGGATAAACTACCAGCACCTTATGGTGGCCCATCCCCAGTTCCAGTGGATCAGACAGACAGACAGACAGACAGAGAGACAGAGATGAGGATGGCAGGCCTGCCTGGTGTTTCTTTATTTCTTATACATTTTAAAAACTGTTTATTTATTTATTTATTTATTTATTTATTAGATATAAGTACACTGTAGCCGTCTTCAGACACTCCAGAAGAGGGTGTCAGATTCTAGAGAATCTAAATCCCTCTTATGGTCTGAATATGATGTACATAAACACAGCCTCATATATACTTCTAAAAATTATAAATAGGTGGGGCCACTGAAAGGACTCAACAATTAACAGCATTGTCTCCACTTCCAGAGAACCAGGGATCAACTACCAGCACCTAAAAGGTGGCCCATCTCCAGTTCCAGGGGATCAGACAGACAGACAGACAGACAGTGATAAGGATGGCAGGCCTGCCTGGTCTTTCTTTCTTTCTTATCCTTTTTTCAAAAAAATATTTGTTTATTTATTTATTCATTCATTTATTTATTTATTTATTTATTTATTTATTTATTTATTTATTTATTATTAGATATAAGTACACTGTAGCTGTTCAGACACTCCAGAAGAGGGTGTCAGATTCTGGAGAATCTAAATCCCTCTTATGGTCTGCATATGATGTACATAAACACAGCCTCACATATACTTCTAAAAATTTAAAGAAGGGTGGGGCCACTCTAAAAGCTCAACAATTAACAGCATTGTCTCCTCTTCCAGAGTACCTGGGATCAACTACCAGCAACTATATGGTGGCCCATTTCCAGTTCCAGGGGATCAGACAGACAGACATACAGACAGTGATAAGGATGGCAGGCCTGCCTGGTCTTTCTTTCTTTCTTATCCTTTTTAAAAAAATGTTTATTTATATATTTATTTATGTATTTATTAGATATAAGTACACTGTAGCTGTCTTCAGACACTCCAGAAGAGGGTGTCAGATTCTGGAGAATTTAAATCCCTTTTATGGTCTGCATATGATGTACATAAACACAGCCTCACATATACTTCTAAAAATTTAAAGACGTGTGGGGCCACTGAGAGGGCTCAACAATTAACAGCATTGTCTCCTCTTTCAGAGAACCTGGGATAAACTACCAGCACCTTATGGTGGCCCATCTCCAGTTCCAGTGGATCAGACAGACAGACAGACAGAGAGACAGAGATATGGATGGCAGGCCTGACTGGTCTTTCTTTATTTCTTATACTTTTTAAAAAATGTTTATTTATTCTTTTATTTATTTATTTATTTATTTATGTATTTATTAGATATAATTACACTGTAGCCGTCTTCATACACTCCAGAAGATGGTGTCAGATTCTGGAGAATCTAAATCCCTCTTATGGTCTGAATATGATGTACATAAACACAGCCTCACATATACTTGTAAAAATTAAAAATGGGTGGGGCCACTGAAAGGGCTCAACAATTAACAGCATTGTCTCCTCTTCCAGAGAACCTGGGATCAACTACCAGCACCTACAAGGTGGCCCATCTCTGGGTTCTACAGTGTGAATTTTTAATTTTAAACGTTTTTAAGTTTTTTTTTGTCATATTCTGGGTCCTACAGTGTGATTTTCTCATGTTCCAACTATTTCAGGTTTTCTCGGCATATCTGGGTCCTACAGTGTGAATTTTTAATTTTCCACGTTTTTCAAGTTTTCAAGGTTTCTTGCCATATTCTGGTCCTAAAGTGTGAATTTTTAATTTTCCACATTTTTCAGTGTTTCTCGCCATATCCTGGGTCCTACAGTGTGAATATTTAATTTTCTTTGTTTTTCAGGTTTTCTCTCCATATTCTGGGTCCTTCAGTGTGAGTTTTTAATTTTCCTCGTTTTTCAGCTTTTCTCGCCAAATTCAAGGTCTTTCAGTGTGAATTTTTAATTTTCCACGTTTTTCAGTATTTCATGCCATATTCTGGGTAACACAGTGTGAATTTTTAATTTTCCACTTTCTTCATGTTTTATAGCCATATTCTGGGTCCGTCAGTGTGAATTTTTAATTTTCTACTTTGTTCAGGGTTTCTCGCCATATTCTGGGTCCTTCAGTGTGAGGTTTAATTTTCCTCGTTTTTCAGGTTTTCTCGCCATATTCTGGGTCCTATAGCTTGTATTTTTAATTTTCAAAGTTTTCAGGGTTTCTCGTCATATTCTGGGTCCTACAGTGTGATTTTCTCATTTCCTCATTTTTCAGGTTTTCTTGCCTTATCCAGGTCCTTCATTGTGAATTTTTAATTTTCCTCGTTTTTCAGTATTTCTCGCCATTTTCTGGGTAATACAGTGTGAATTTTAAATTTTCCACTATTTCATGGTTTCTCGCCATATCCTGGGTCCTACAGTGTGAATATTTAATTTTCCTTGTTTTTCAGGTTTTCTCTCCATATTCTGGGTCCTTCAGTGTGAGTTTTTAATTTTCCTCGTTTTTCAGCTTTTCTCGCCAAATTCAAGGTCTTTCAGTGTGAATTTTTAATTTTCCACGTTTTTCAGTATTTCATGCCATATTCTGGGTAACACAGTGTGAATTTTTAATTTTCCACTTTCTTCATGTTTTATAGCCATATTCGGGGTCCGTCAGTGTGAATTTTGAATTTTCTACTTTGTTCAGGGTTTCTCGCCATATTCTGGGTCCTTCAGTGTGAGTTTTTAATTTTCCTCGTTTTTCAGGTTTTCTCACCATATTCTGGGTCCTATAGCGTGTATTTTTAATTTTCAAAGTTTTCAGGGTTTCTCGTCATATTCTGGGTCCTACAGTGTGATTTTCTCATTTCCTCGTTTTTCAGGTTTTCTTGCCTTATCCAGGTCCTTCAGTGTGAATTTTTAATTTTCCACGTTTTTCAGTATTTCTCGCCATTTTCTGGGTAATACAGTGTGAATTTTAAATTTTCCACTATTTCATGGTTTCTCGCCATATTCTGTGTCCGAAAGTGTGAATTTTTAATTTTCACGGTTTTCAGTTTTTCTCGGTACACTCTGGGTCCTGCAGTGTGATTTTCTCATTTTCCACGTTTTTCAATTTGTTTCGTAATTCTGGGTCCTACAGTGTGATTTTCTCATTTTGCACCTTTTTCAGGTGTTCTCGCCATATTTGGGGTACTTCAGTGTGAGTTTGTAATTTTCTACTTTTTTTCAGTTTTTCTCGCCATATTCCGGGTCCTTCAGTGTGAATTTTTAATTTTCCACGTTTTTCAGGTTTACTCGTCATATTCCAGGTCATTCAATGTGAATTTTTAATTTTCCAGATTTTTCAGTATTTCTCGCCATAGTCTGGTTAATACATTGTGAATTTTTAAATTTCCTATTTTTTCATCGTTTCTCTCCATATTCTGTGTCTGACTTTGTGAATTTTTAATTTTCACGTTTTTCAGGGTTTCTCGGCATTATCTGGGTCTTGCAGTGTGATTTTCTCATTTTCCACGTTTTTCAAGTTTTTTCATAATTCTGGGTCCTACAGTGTGATTTTTCTCATTTTCAAACTTTTTCAGGTGTTCTCGCCATATTTGGGGTTTTCAGGGTGAGTTTGTAATTTTCTACTTTTTTCAGGGTTTCTAGGCATATTCTGGGTCCTACACCATGTATTTTTAATTTTCCACGTTTTCAGGGTTTCTCGGCATATTCTGGGTCCTACAGTATGATTTTCTCATTTTCGACGTTTTTCAAGTTTTTTTCGCAATTCTGGGTCCTACAGTGTGATTTTCTCATTTTCCAAATTTTTCAGGTTTTCGCTCCGTATTCGGGGTCCTTTTGTGTGAGTTTTTTAATTTCTACTTTTTTCAGGGATTCTCGCCATATTCTGGGTCATACAGTATGAATTTTATGTATTCCAAGTTTTTCAGTGTTTCTCGCTATATTCTGGGTCCTACAGTGTGAATTTAAATTTTCCACGTTTTTCAGTGTTTCTTGTCATATTCTGGGTTCTACAGTGTGAATTTTTAATTTTAAACCTTTTTAAGGTTTTTTTGTCATATTCTGGGTCCTACAGTGTGGTTTTCTCATGTTCCAACTTTTTCAGGTTTTCTCGGCATATCTGGGTCCTACAGTGTGAATTTTTAATTTTCCACGTTTTTCAAGGTTTCTTGCCATATTCTGGTCCTAAAGTGTGAATTTTTAATTTTCCACATTTTTCAGTGTTTCTCGCCATATCCTGGGTCCTACAGTGTGAATATTTAATTTTCCTTGTTTTTCAGGTTTTCTCTCCATATTCTGGGTCCTTCAGTGTGAGTTTTTAATTTTCCTCGTTTTTCAGCTTTTCTCGCCAAATTCAAGGTCTTTCAGTGTGAATTTTTAATTTTCCACGTTTTTCAGTATTTCATGCCATATTCTGGGTAACACAGTGTGAATTTTTAATTTTCCACTTTCTTCATGTTTTATAGCCATATTCGGGGTCCGTCAGTGTGAATTTTTAATTTTCTACTTTGTTCAGGGTTTCTCGCCATATTCTGGGTCCTTCAGTGTGAGTTTTTAATTTTCCTCGTTTTTCAGGTTTTCTCGCCATATTCTGGGTCCTATAGCGTGTATTTTTAATTTTCAAAGTTTTCAGGGTTTCTCGTCATATTCTGGGTCCTACAGTGTGATTTTCTCATTTCCTCGTTTTTCAGGTTTTCTTGCCTTATCCAGGTCCTTCAGTGTGAATTTTTAATTTTCCTCGTTTTTCAGTATTTCTCGCCATTTTCTGGGTAATACAGTGTGAATTTTAAATTTTCCACTATTTCATGGTTTCTCGCCATATTCTGTGTCCGAAAGTGTGAATTTTTAATTTTCACGGTTTTCAGTTTTTCTCGGTATACTCTGGGTCCTGCAGTGTGATTTTCTCATTTTGCACCTTTTTCAGGTGTTCTCGCCATATTTGGGGTACTTCAGTGTGAGTTTGTAATTTTCTACTTTTTTCAGTTTTTCTCGCCATATTCCGGGTCCTTCAGTGTGAATTTTTAATTTTCCACGTTTTTCAGGTTTACTCGTCATATTCCAGGTCATTCAGTGTGAATTTTTAATTTTCCAGATTTTTCAGTATTTCTCGCCATAGTCTGGTTAATACATTGTGAATTTTTAAATTTCCTATTTTTTCATCGTTTCTCTCCATATTCTGTGTCTGACTTTGTGAATTTTTAATTTTCACGTTTTTCAGGGTTTCTCGGCATTATCTGGGTCTTGCAGTGTGATTTTCTCATTTTCCACGTTTTTCAAGTTTTTTCATAATTCTGGGTCCTACAGTGTGATTTTTCTCATTTTCAAACTTTTTCAGGTGTTCTCGCCATATTTGGGGTTTTTCAGGGTGAGTTTGTAATTTTCTACTTTTTTCAGGGTTTCTAGGCATATTCTGGGTCCTACACCATGTATTTTTAATTTTCCACGTTTTCAGGGTTTCTCGGCATATTCTGGGTCCTACAGTATGATTTTCTCATTTTCGACGTTTTTCAAGTTTTTTCGCAATTCTGGGTCCTACAGTGTGATTTTCTCATTTTCCAAATTTTTCAGGTTTTCGCACCGTATTCGGGGTCCTTTTGTGTGAGTTTTTTAATTTCTACTTTTTTCAGGGATTCTCGCCATATTCTGGGTCGTACAGTATGAATTTTATGTATTCCAAGTTTTTCAGTGTTTCTCGCTATATTCTGGGTCCTACAGTGTGAATTTAAATTTTCCACGTTTTTCAGTGTTTCTTGTCATATTCTGGGTTCTACAGTGTGAATTTTTAATTTTAAACCTTTTTAAGTTTTTTTTGTCATATTCTGGGTCCTACAGTGTGGTTTTCTCATGTTCCAACTTTTTCAGGTTTTCTCGGCATATCTGGGTCCTAAAGTGTGAATTTTTAATTTTCCACGTTTTTCAAGGTTTCTTGCCATATTCTGGTCCTAAAGTGTGAATTTTTAATTTTCCACGTTTTTCAGTGTTTCTCGCCATATCCTGGGTCCTACAGTGTGAATATTTAATTTTCCTTGTTTTTCAGGTTTTCTCTCCATATTCTGGGTCCTTCAGTGTGAGTTTTTAATTTTCCTCGTTTTTCAGCTTTTCTCGCCAAATTCAAGGTCTTTCAGTGTGAATTTTTAATTTTCCACGTTTTTCAGTATTTCATGCCATATTCTGGGTAACACAGTGTGAATTTTTAATTTTCCACTTTCTTCATGTTTTATAGCCATATTCGGGTTCCGTCAGTGTGAATTTTTAATTTTCTACTTTGTTCAGGGTTTCTCGCTATATTCTGGGTCCTTCAGTGTGAGTTTTTAATTTTCCTCGTTTTTCAGGTTTTCTCGCCATATTCTGGGTCCTATAGCGTGTATTTTTAATTTTCAAAGTTTTCAGGGTTTCTCGTCATATTCTGGGTCCTACAGTGTGATTTTCTCATTTCCTCGTTTTTCAGGTTTTCTTGCCTTATCCAGGTCCTTCAGTGTGAATTTTTAATTTTCCTCGTTTTTCAGTATTTCTCGCCATTTTCTGGGTAATACAGTGTGAATTTTAAATTTTCCACTATTTCATGGTTTCTCGCCATATTCTGTGTCCGAAAGTGTGAATTTTTAATTTTCACGGTTTTCAGTTTTTCTGGGTATACTCTGGGTCCTGCAGTGTGATTTTCTCATTTTCCACGTTTTTCAATTTGTTTCGTAATTCTGGGTCCTACAGTGTGATTTTCTCATTTTGCACCTTTTTCAGGTGTTCTCGCCATATTTGGGGTACTTCAGTGTGAGTTTGTAATTTTCTACTTTTTTCAGTTTTTCTCGCCATATTCCGGGTCCTTCAGTGTGAATTTTTAATTTTCCACGTTTTTCAGGTTTACTCGTCATATTCCAGGTCATTCAGTGTGAATTTTTAATTTTCCAGATTTTTCAGTATTTCTCGCCATAGTCTGGTTAATACATTGTGAATTTTTAAATTTCCTATTTTTTCATCGTTTCTCTCCATATTCTGTGTCTGACTTTGTGAATTTTTAATTTTCACGTTTTTCAGGGTTTCTCGGCATTATCTGGGTCTTGCAGTGTGATTTTCTCATTTTCCACGTTTTTCAAGTTTTTTCATAATTCTGGGTCCTACAGTGTGATTTTTCTCATTTTCAAACTTTTTCAGGTGTTCTCGCCATATTTGGGGTTTTTCAGGGTGAGTTTGTAATTTTCTACTTTTTTCAGGGTTTCTAGGCATATTCTGGGTCCTACACCATGTATTTTTAATTTTCCACGTTTTCAGGGTTTCTCGGCATATTCTGGGTCCTACAGTATGATTTTCTCATTTTCGACGTTTTTCAAGTTTTTTCGCAATTCTGGGTCCTACAGTGTGATTTTCTCATTTTCCAAATTTTTCAGGTTTTCGCACCGTATTCGGGGTCCTTTTGTGTGAGTTTTTTAATTTCTACTTTTTTCAGGGATTCTCGCCATATTCTGGGTCGTACAGTATGAATTTTATGTATTCCAAGTTTTTCAGTGTTTCTCGCTATATTCTGGGTCCTACAGTGTGAATTTAAATTTTCCACGTTTTTCAGTGTTTCTTGTCATATTCTGGGTTCTACAGTGTGAATTTTTAATTTTAAACGTTTTTAAGTTTTTTTTGTCATATTCTGGGTCCTACAGTGTGATTTTCTCATGTTCCAACTATTTCAGGTTTTCTCGGCATATCTGGGTCCTACAGTGTGAATTTTTAATTTTCCACGTTTTTCAGTGTTTCTCGCCATATCCTGGGTCCTACAGTGTGAATATTTAATTTTCCTTGTTTTTCAGGTTTTCTCTCCATATTCTGGGTCCTTCAGTGTGAGTTTTTAATTTTCCTCGTTTTTCAGCTTTTCTCGCCAAATTCATGGTCTTTCAGTGTGAATTTTTAATTTTCCACGTTTTTCAGTATTTCATGCCATATTCTGGGTAACACAGTGTGAATTTTTAATTTTCCACTTTCTTCATGTTTTATAGCCATATTCTGGGTCCGTCAGTGTGAATTTTTAATTTTCTACTTTGTTCAGGGTTTCTCGCCATATTCTGGGTCCTTCAGTGTGAGTTTTTAATCTTCCTCGTTTTTCAGGTTTTCTCGCCATATTCTGGGTCCTATAGCGTGTATTTTTAATTTTCAAAGTTTTCAGGGTTTCTCGTCATATTCTGGGTCCTACAGTGTGATTTTCTCATTTCCTCGTTTTTCAGGTTTTCTTGCCTTATCCAGGTCCTTCAGTGTGAATTTTTAATTTTCCTCGTTTTTCAGTATTTCTCGCCATTTTCTGGGTAATACAGTGTGAATTTTAAATTTTCCACTATTTCATGGTTTCTCGCCATATTCTGTGTCCGAAAGTGTGAATTTTTAATTTTCACGGTTTTCAGTTTTTCTCGGTATACTCTGGGTCCTGCAGTGTGATTTTCTCATTTTGCACCTTTTTCAGGTGTTCTCGCCATATTTGGGGTACTTCAGTGTGAGTTTGTAATTTTCTACTTTTTTCAGTTTTTCTCGCCATATTCCGGGTCCTTCAGTGTGAATTTTTAATTTTCCACGTTTTTCAGGTTTACTCGTCATATTCCAGGTTATTCAGTGTGAATTTTTAATTTTCCAGATTTTTCAGTATTTCTCGCCATAGTCTGGTTAATACATTGTGAATTTTTAAATTTCCTATTTTTTCATCGTTTCTCTCCATATTCTGTGTCTGACTTTGTGAATTTTTAATTTTCACGTTTTTCAGGGTTTCTCGGCATTATCTGGGTCTTGCAGTGTGATTTTCTCATTTTCCACGTTTTTCAAGTTTTTTCATAATTCTGGGTCCTACAGTGTGATTTTTCTCATTTTCAAACTTTTTCAGGTGTTCTCGCCATATTTGGGGTTTTTCAGGGTGAGTTTGTAATTTTCTACTTTTTTCAGGGTTTCTAGGCATATTCTGGGTCCTACACCATGTATTTTTTAATTTTCCACGTTTTCAGGGTTTCTCGGCATATTCTGGGTCCTACAGTATAATTTTCTCATTTTCGACGTTTTTCAAGTTTTTTCGCAATTCTGGGTCCTACAGTGTGATTTTCTCATTTTCCAAATTTTTCAGGTTTTCGCACCGTATTCGGGGTCCTTTTGTGTGAGTTTTTTAATTTCTACTTTTTTCAGGGATTCTCGCCATATTCTGGGTCCTACAGTATGAATTTTATGTATTCCAAGTTTTTCAGTGTTTCTCGCTATATTCTGGGTCCTACAGTGTGAATTTAAATTTTCCACGTTTTTCAGGGTTTCTTGTCATATTCTGGGTTCTACAGTGTGAATTTTTAATTTTAAACGTTTTTAAGTTTTTTTTGTCATATTCTGGGTCCTACAGTGTGGTTTTCTCATGTTCCAACTTTTTCAGGTTTTCTCGGCAGATCTGGGTCCTACAGTGTGAATTTTTAATTTTCCACGTTTTTCAAGGTTTCTTGCCATATTCTGGTCCTAAAGTGTGAATTTTTAATTTTCCACATTTTTCAGTGTTTCTCGCCATATCCTGGGTCCTACAGTGTGAATATTTAATTTTCCTTGTTTTTCAGGTTTTCTCTCCATATTCTGGGTCCTTCAGTGTGAGTTTTTAATTTTCCTCGTTTTTCAGCTTCTCTCGCCAAATTCAAGGTCTTTCAGTGTGAATTTTTAATTTTCCACGTTTTCAGTATTTCATGCCATATTCTGGGTAACACAGTGTGAATTTTTAATTTTCCACTTTCTTCATGTTTTATAGCCATATTCGGGGTCCGTCAGTGTGAATTTTTAATTTTCTACTTTGTTCAGGGTTTCTCGCTATATTCTGGGTCCTTCAGTGTGAGTTTTTAATTTTCCTCGTTTTTCAGGTTTTCTCGCCATATTCTGGGTCCTATAGCGTGTATTTTTAATTTTCAAAGTTTTCAGGGTTTCTCGGCATATTCTGGGTCCTATAGTGTGATTTTCTCATTTCCTCGTTTTTCAGGTTTTCTTGCCTTATCCAGGTCCTTCAGTGTGAATTTTTAATTTTCCTCGTTTTTCAGTATTTCTCGCCATTTTTTGGGTAATACAGTGTGAATTTTAAATTTTCCACTATTTCATGGTTTCTCGCCATATCCTGGGTCCTACAGTGTGAATATTTAATTTTCCTTGTTTTTCAGGTTTTCTCTCCATATTCTGGGTCCTTCAGTGTGAGTTTTTAATTTTCCTCGTTTTTCAGCTTTTCTCGCCAAATTCAAGGTCTTTCAGTGTGAATTTTTAATTTTCCACGTTTTTCAGTATTTCATGCCATATTCTGGGTAACACAGTGTGAATTTTTAATTTTCCACTTTCTTCATGTTTTATAGCCATATTCGGGGTCCGTCAGTGTGAATTTTTAATTTTCTACTTTGTTCAGGGTTTCTGGGTCCTTCAGTGTGAGTTTTTAATTTTCCTCGTTTTTCAGGTTTTCTCGCCATATTCTGGGTCCTATAGCGTGTATTTTTAATTTTCAAAGTTTTCAGGGTTTCTCGTCATATTCTGGGTCCTACAGTGTGATTTTCTCATTTCCTCGTTTTTCAGGTTTTCTTGCCTTATCCAGGTCCTTCAGTGTGAATTTTTAATTTTCCTCGTTTTTCAGTATTTCTCGCCATTTTCTGGGTAATACAGTGTGAATTTTAAATTTTCCACTATTTCATGGTTTCTCGCCTTATTCTGTGTCCGAAAGTGTGAATTTTTAATTTTCACGGTTTTCAGTTTTTCTCGGTATACTCTGGGTCCTGCAGTGTGATTTTCTCATTTTCCACGTTTTTCAATTTGTTTCGTAATTCTCGGTCCTACAGTGTGATTTTTCTCATTTTCAAACTTTTTCAGGTGTTCTCGCTATATTTGGGGTTTTTCAGGGTGAGTTTGTAATTTTCTACTTTTTTCAGGGTTTCTCGGCATATTCTGGGTCCTACAGTATGATTTTCTCATTTTTGACGTTTTTCAAGTTTTTTCGCAATTCTGGGTCCTACAGTGTGATTTTCTCATTTTCCAAATTTTTCAGGTTTTCGCACCGTATTCGGGGTCCTTTTGTGTGAGTTTTTTAATTTCTACTTTTTTCAGGGATTCTCGCCATATTCTGGGTCGTACAGTATGAATTTTATATATTCCAAGTTTTTCAGTGTTTCTCGCTATATTCTGGGTCCTACAGTGTGAATTTAAATTTTCCACGTTTTTCAGTGTTTCTTGTCATATTCTGGGTTCTACAGTGTGAATTTTTAATTTTAAACGTTTTTAAGTTTTTTTTGTCATATTCTGGGTCCTACAGTGTGATTTACTCATGTTCCAACTATTTCAGGTTTTCTCGGCATATCTGGGTCCTACAGTGTGAATTTTTAATTTTCCACGTTTTTCAAGGTTTCTTGCCATATTCTGGTCCTAAAGTGTGAATTTTTAATTTTCCTCGTTTTTCAGTATTTCTCGCCATTTTCTGGGTAATACAGTGTGAATTTTAAATTTTCCACTATTTCATGGTTTCTCGCCATATCCTGGGTCCTACAGTGTGAATATTTAATTTTCCTTCTTTTTCAGGTTTTCTCTCCATATTCTGGGTCCTTCAGTGTGAGTTTTTAATTTTCCTCGTTTTTCAGCTTTTCTCGCCAAATTCAAGGTCTTTCAGTGTGAATTTTTAATTTTCCACGTTTTTCAGTATTTCATGCCATATTCTGGGTAACACAGTGTGAATTTTTAATTTTCCACTTTCTTCATGTTTTATAGCCATATTCGGGGTCCGTCAGTGTGAATTTTTAATTTTCTACTTTGTTCAGGGTTTCTCGCTATATTCTGGGTCCTTCAGTGTGAGTTTTTAATTTTCCTTGTTTTTCAGGTTTTCTCACCATATTCTGGGTCCTATAGCGTGTATTTTTAATTTTCAAAGTTTTCAGGGTTTCTCGTCATATTCTGGGTCCTACAGTGTGATTTTCACATTTCCTCGTTTTTCAGGTTTTCTTGCCTTATCCAGGTCCTTCAGTGTGAATTTTTAATTTTCCTGGTTTTTCAGTATTTCTCGCCATTTTCTGGGTAATACAGTGTGAATTTTAAATTTTCCACTATTTCATGGTTTCTCGCCTTATTCTGTGTCCGAAAGTGTGAATTTTTAATTTTCACGGTTTTCAGTTTTTCTCGGTATACTCTGGGTCCTGCAGTGTGATTTTCTCATTTTGCACCTTTTTCAGGTGTTCTCGCCATATTTGGGGTACTTCAGTGTGAGTTTGTAATTTTCTACTTTTTTCAGTTTTTCTCGCCATATTCCGGGTCCTTCAGTGTGAATTTTTAATTTTCCACGTTTTTCAGGTTTACTCGTCATATTCCAGGTCATTCAGTGTGAATTTTTAATTTTCCAGATTTTTCAGTATTTCTCGCCATAGTCTGGTTAATACATTGTGAATTTTTAAATTTCCTATTTTTTCATCGTTTCTCTCCATATTCTGTGTCTGACTTTGTGAATTTTTAATTTTCACGTTTTTCAGGGTTTCTCGGCATTATCTGGGTCTTGCAGTGTGATTTTCTCATTTTCCACGTTTTTCAAGTTTTTTCATAATTCTGGGTCCTACAGTGTGATTTTTCTCATTTTCAAACTTTTTCAGGTGTTCTCGCCATATTTGGGGTTTTTCAGGGTGAGTTTGTAATTTTCTACTTTTTTCAGGGTTTCTAGGCATATTCTGGGTCCTACACCATGTATTTTTAATTTTCCACGTTTTCAGGGTTTCTCGGCATATTCTGGGTCCTACAGTATGATTTTCTCATTTTCGACGTTTTTCAAGTTTTTTCGCAATTCTGGGTCCTACAGTGTGATTTTCTCATTTTCCAAATTTTTCAGGTTTTCGCACCGTATTCGGGGTCCTTTTGTGTGAGTTTTTTAATTTCTACTTTTTTCAGGGATTCTCGCCATATTCTGGGTCGTACAGTATGAATTTTATGTATTCCAAGTTTTTCAGTGTTTCTCGCTATATTCTGGGTCCTACAGTGTGAATTTAAATTTTCCACGTTTTTCAGTATTTCATGCCATATTCTGGGTAACACAGTGTGAATTTTTAATTTTCCACTTTCTTCATGTTTTATAGCCATATTCGGGTTCCGTCAGTGTGAATTTTTAATTTTCTACTTTGTTCAGGGTTTCTCGCTATATTCTGGGTCCTTCAGTGTGAGTTTTTAATTTTCCTCGTTTTTCAGGTTTTCTCGCCATATTCTGGGTCCTATAGCGTGTATTTTTAATTTTCAAAGTTTTCAGGGTTTCTCGTCATATTCTGGGTCCTACAGTGTGATTTTCTCATTTCCTCGTTTTTCAGGTTTTCTTGCCTTATCCAGGTCCTTCAGTGTGAATTTTTAATTTTCCTCGTTTTTCAGTATTTCTCGCCATTTTCTGGGTAATACAGTGTGAATTTTAAATTTTCCACTATTTCATGGTTTCTCGCCATATTCTGTGTCTGAAAGTGTGAATTTTTAATTTTCACGGTTTTCAGTTTTTCTGGGTATACTCTGGGTCCTGCAGTGTGATTTTCTCATTTTCCACGTTTTTCAATTTGTTTCGTAATTCTGGGTCCTACAGTGTGATTTTCTCATTTTGCACCTTTTTCAGGTGTTCTCGCCATATTTGGGGTACTTCAGTGTGAGTTTGTAATTTTCTACTTTTTCAGTTTTTCTCGCTATATTCCGGGTCCTTCAGTGTGAATTTTTAATTTTCCACGTTTTTCTGGTTTACTCGTCATATTCCAGGTCATTCAGTGTGAATTTTTAATTTTCCAGATTTTTCAGTATTTCTCGCCATAGTCTGGTTAATACATTGTGAATTTTTAAATTTCCTATTTTTTCATCGTTTCTCTCCATATTCTGTGTCTGACTTTGTGAATTTTTAATTTTCACGTTTTTCAGGGTTTCTCGGCATTATTTGGGTCTTGCAGTGTGATTTTCTCATTTTCCACGTTTTTCAAGTTTTTTCATAATTCTGGGTCCTACAGTGTGATTTTTCTCATTTTCAAACTTTTTCAGGTGTTCTCGCCATATTTGGGGTTTTTCAGGGTGAGTTTGTAATTTTCTACTTTTTTCAGGGTTTCTAGGCATATTCTGGGTCCTACACCATGTATTTTTAATTTTCCACGTTTTCAGGGTTTCTCGGCATATTCTGGGTCCTACAGTATGATTTTCTCATTTTCGACGTTTTTCAAGTTTTTTCGCAATTCTGGGTCCTACAGTGTGATTTTCTCATTTTCCAAATTTTTCAGGTTTTCCCACCGTATTCGGGGTCCTTTTGTGTGAGTTTTTTAATTTCTACTTTTTTCAGGGATTCTCGCCATATTCTGGGTCGTACAGTATGAATTTTATGTATTCCAAGTTTTTCAGTGTTTCTCGCTATATTCTGGGTCCTACAGTGTGAATTTAAATTTTCCACGTTTTTCAGTGTTTCTTGTCATATTCTGGGTTCTACAGTGTGAATTTTTAATTTTAAACGTTTTTAAGTTTTTTTTGTCATATTCTGGGTCCTACAGTGTGATTTTCTCATGTTCCAACTATTTCAGGTTTTCTCGGCATATCTGGGTCCTACAGTGTGAATTTTTAATTTTCCACGTTTTTCAGTGTTTCTCGCCATATCCTGGGTCCTACAGTGTGAATATTTAATTTTCCTTGTTTTTCAGGTTTTCTCTCCATATTCTGGGTCCTTCAGTGTGAGTTTTTAATTTTCCTCGTTTTTCAGCTTTTCTCGCCAAATTCATGGTCTTTCAGTGTGAATTTTTAATTTTCCACGTTTTTCAGTATTTCATGCCATATTCTGGGTAACACAGTGTGAATTTTTAATTTTCCACTTTCTTCATGTTTTATAGCCATATTCTGGGTCCGTCAGTGTGAATTTTTAATTTTCTACTTTGTTCAGGGTTTCTCGCCATATTCTGGGTCCTTCAGTGTGAGTTTTTAATCTTCCTCGTTTTTCAGGTTTTCTCGCCATATTCTGGGTCCTATAGCGTGTATTTTTAATTTTCAAAGTTTTCAGGGTTTCTCGTCATATTCTGGGTCCTACAGTGTGATTTTCTCATTTCCTCGTTTTTCAGGTTTTCTTGCCTTATCCAGGTCCTTCAGTGTGAATTTTTAATTTTCCTCGTTTTTCAGTATTTCTCGCCATTTTCTGGGTAATACAGTGTGAATTTTAAATTTTCCACTATTTCATGGTTTCTCGCCATATTCTGTGTCCGAAAGTGTGAATTTTTAATTTTCACGGTTTTCAGTTTTTCTCGGTATACTCTGGGTCCTGCAGTGTGATTTTCTCATTTTGCACCTTTTTCAGGTGTTCTCGCCATATTTGGGGTACTTCAGTGTGAGTTTGTAATTTTCTACTTTTTTCAGTTTTTCTCGCCATATTCTGGTTAATACATTGTGAATTCCGGGTCCTTCAGTGTGAATTTTTAATTTTCCACGTTTATCAGGTTTACTCGTCATATTCCAGGTCATTCAGTGTGAATTTTTAATTTTCCAGATTTTTCAGTATTTCTCGCCATAGTCTGGTTAATACATTGTGAATTTTTAAATTTCCTATTTTTTCATCGTTTCTCTCCATATTCTGTGTCTGACTTTGTGAATTTTTAATTTTCACGTTTTTCAGGGTTTCTCGGCATTATCTGGGTCTTGCAGTGTGATTTTCTCATTTTCCACGTTTTTCAAGTTTTTTCATAATTCTGGGTCCTACAGTGTGATTTTTCTCATTTTCAAACTTTTTCAGGTGTTCTCGCCATATTTGGGGTTTTTCAGGGTGAGTTTGTAATTTTCTACTTTTTTCAGGGTTTCTAGGCATATTCTGGGTCCTACACCATGTATTTTTTAATTTTCCACGTTTTCAGGGTTTTTCGGCATATTCTGGGTCCTACAGTATGATTTTCTCATTTTCGACGTTTTTCAAGTTTTTTCGCAATTCTGGGTCCTACAGTGTGATTTTCTCATTTTCCAAATTTTTCAGGTTTTCGCACCGTATTCGGGGTCCTTTTGTGTGAGTTTTTTAATTTCTACTTTTTTCAGGGATTCTCGCCATATTCTGGGTCGTACAGTATGAATTTTATGTATTCCAAGTTTTTCAGTGTTTCTCGCTATATTCTGGGTCCTACAGTGTGAATTTAAATTTTCCACGTTTTTCAGTGTTTCTTGTCATATTCTGGGTTCTACAGGGTGAATTTTTAATTTTAAACGTTTTTAAGTTTTTTTTTCATATTCTGGGTCCTACAGTGTGGTTTTCTCATGTTCCAACTTTTTCAGGTTTTCTCGGCATATCTGGGTCTTACAGTGTGAATTTTTAATTTTCCACGTTTTTCAAGGTTTCTTGCCATATTCTGGTCCTAAAGTGTGAATTTTTAATTTTCCACATTTTTCAGTGTTTCTCGCCATATCCTGGGTCCTACAGTGTGAATATTTAATTTTCCTTGTTTTTCAGGTTTTCTCTCCATATTCTGGGTCCTTCAGTGTGAGTTTTTAATTTTCCTCGTTTTTCAGCTTCTCTCGCCAAATTCAAGGTCTTTCAGTGTGAATTTTTAATTTTCCACGTTTTTCAGTATTTCATGCCATATTCTGGGTAACACAGTGTGAATTTTTAATTTTCCACTTTCTTCATGTTTTATAGCCATATTCGGGGTCCGTCAGTGTGAATTTTTAATTTTCTACTTTGTTCAGGGTTT